>NW_023619607.1:0-8939 GCF_014905685.2 Nematolebias whitei
CTGCCCTTGATAAAACACAGTGGACCAACACCAGCAGCTGACATGGCACCCCAGACCATCACTGACTGTGGGTGCTTCACACTGGACTTCTGACATTTTGGCATTTCCTTCTCCCCAGTCTTCCTCCAGACTCTGCCACCTTGATTTCCGAATGACATGCAAAATTTGCTTTCATTCAAAAAAAGTACTTTGGACCACTGAGCAACAGTCCAGTGCTGCTTCTCTGTAGCCCAGGTCAGGCGCTTCTGCCGCTGTTTCTGGTTCAAAAGTGGCTTGACCTGGGGAATGCGGCACCGGTTGCCCATTTCCTGCACACGCCTGTGCATGGTGGCTCTGGATGTTTCTACTCCAGACTCAGTCCACTGCTTCCGCAGGTCCCCCAAGGTCTGGAATCGGCCCTTCTCCACAATCCTCCTCAGGGTCCGGTCACCTCTTCTCGTTGTGCAGTGTTTTCTGCCACACTTTTCCCTTCCCACAGACTTCCCACTGAGGTGCCTTGATACAGCACTCTGGGAACAGCCTATTTGTTCAGCAATTTCTTTCTGTGTCTTACCCTCTTGCTTGAGGGTGTCAATGATGGCCTTCTGGACAGCAGTCAGGTCAGCAGTCTTACCCATGATTGCGGTTTTTAGTAATGAACAAGGCTGGGAGTTTTTAAAAGCCTCAGGAATCTTTTGCAAGTGTTTAGAGTTACGTTGTTGATTCAGATGGTTAGGTTAATAGCTTGTTTAGAGAACCTTTTCATGATATGCAAATTTTTTGGGACAGGCATTTTGGGTTTTCATGAGCTGTATGCCATAATCATCAGTATTAAAACAATTAAAGACCTGAAATATTTCAGTTGGTGTGCAATGAATCTGAAATATATGAAAGTTTAATTTTTATCATTACATTATGGAAAATAATGACCTTCATCACAATATGCTAATTTTTTTTAGAAGGACCTGTACATGATAGTATTAGCACAATGGATTATGTGTGCATTTCTCCAACTCAAGAATAGTAAAAGTTTATAAAAAGATAAAAAATAAACATAAAATATACAACAACGTACAATTAAAACAAAAAATATTATGGTTGTAAGGTTTCTAGCAACAGCCAGATAAATACTGACCAAAGGCAAACAGACTTCAAGACCAGGGAAAGTTAAAAACAGTGTTTATTTACAAAAGTGAAACAATGACGTTGGTGAAGGTAACAATCCAGGGAGAGGCTGGAACCCTGGAGAACAAGGAGCAAAGTAAAAGCACGTAATGAGAAATCTCAAGGGCAGTATAATGTCCAAAGGAGTAGTTCTTACTGTAGGAAAGGGAGGTCAGTCAATGAATTCCCCAAAAGGAGATCCTGCGTATGTGAGAAGGTTGTGGAAGGCAAGGAGCATCTTGAGATGCGTCCAGGAATGGTTGAGAGTAATTACCATGAGATCCAGAATGCAGGTGGAACACAGAAGTCAGAGCTGTAGCATGAGCACAAAGATGAATGATTTTAAAGCACAAAGAGCAAATTTTCAGGCCAGGAGCTTACTACCAAAGGCATACAATGCAGCAGCATGGAATGAAGTCCTCAGCTGGTATTTATACTTATGCTGCTCGTTATTCCTCAATGGATCTCAGGTGTGTTTCTGTTGGTGCCCTCTGGTGGAGAAGAGCTGTGGAGAAAAAGGCTGGAAATCCCACAATGGTCTAATTGTAGTTCAAATGCTGCACATTTATCACATTTTGTGTTGCAGCAATGAATAGTTCCTGCCCTCTTTAATGTCCTGTGCTGCCACTCTAACAGTGGCTGGGCAAAAGGTCCTGTGTAAGTGAGTCCTGTGTGCACTAATGCTCACAGGCCTACGATGTCTCAAGTTGTGACCAGAGTCCATCCACTGGAAGAAAGAGTGTCTGTCATCTGGAAGGAAATTGTAGTAGAGCTACTTCTCCACATCAAAAGAAGTTAGTTGAAGTGATTTGGGCATCTGAACAGGATGCCTCCTGGACCCCTCCCTTTAGAGGTTTTCTAGTCGTGTCCCACTGGCAGGAGGCCCTGGGGAAGACCCAGAAGTCACTGGAGGGATTGTATATCTTCTCTGGAATGGAAATGCCTTGGCGTCCCCCACAATAAGCTGGAAAGTGTTGCTGGGGAGATGAATGTCTGGGTTTGTCTCCTGGACCTGTTGTCTCCACGACCCGACTATTGATAAGGGGTAAAAGATGGAGATGTTTTGTAGTCAAGTCACAGAGGCAGGGAAGCCTAGACATCTATTTCCACAGCCACCTCTTCCATCAGTTCCGTGAATATTTCAAGGTGTTTCAAAGTCAGCTGAGAGTCATAGTCTCTCCGCTGTAACTCAACTTCTCACCACATCTCAAAATAATGGTCTAGCTACTTTGTGGCAAAAACTCATTTTGGCTGATTGTATTCAAAACTTCATTTTTATAGTCACAAAGAGAGGTGACAGGAGGTGACATTACATGTCCAAAGAGCCAGCTTTAGGGTTAGATTATTAATCCATCCATTATCTTTTACCCGCTTCTTCCATTTTGGGTCACAGGGGTTGCCGGTGTGCGAGGTACACCCTGGACGGGTCTCTAGTCCATCACAGGGCCATATAGAGACAAACAAGACAAACAACCATTCACTCTCTCACTCACACCTGGGACAATTTACCAATCAGCCTAAAATGCAAGTTTTTGGTCTGTGGGAGGAAACCGGAGTACCCGGAAAAACCCACGCATGCACGGAGATAACATGCAAACTCCACCCAGAAGGGATCCTGGACCAGGATTTAAGCCAGGGACCTGCTTGTTGAGAGGCAGCAGCTCTACCAGTTGCGCCACCATGCTGCCTCACACATATTTTTTTATTTATTTTTTTATATATTTTTTTCAATTCAACCTTTAAATATACAGGTTTGTCCCACTGAGCATTGGGGACTCTTTAAAAAAAGAGACCTGAATTTTAACAAAGTGTGATGACAACAGTGAACAATGTAGTGAACCTAGGCCCATGTCAAAACTGACCAGATGGACAGAGACTGTTATTTCATTGATCTGCATCCAGAAATACAGTTGAGCCATCTGGAGACTTTCTTTCTTGAAGTAATCAAGTAGAAAAGACAATTCTCTATGATCATTACTATTTTACAAATGTTTGATAATCAAATTGTGTTAGTTCACTCAATGTTTACAGGTTGAAGAGAACTACTCATTTTATTTACATAAACAGTAAGTAATGATTTTTATTCCTCATTCAAAGAAGAAATCAGGTCAATATGCATTTCTTGATTTTTCTGTCTTCAATGAGCAAATTTGTAAGTATGTTAAAAGTCAGGTTTCGGTCAACTAAAATGTTTACTAAGAAGAAATGTCATGTTTAATCTTCACAGAAGATAATCAGAGTAGAGGCTCCACGAAGTCTCGTTTTCTCCAATAATCTTTCTGTCTGTTTTTAAACTATCTCATTCTCTGCCCTTGACTTTTCATAACACCTTACATCACAAACCACACCTCTTTCTGGTCCATCGACCAATCAAAAAGCTCTCAAATGACCCGGAAGTCGACCCATTTAAAATGTGTCAACTTCCCAGTTCAGCCGGTTGCTGCAGTTGCTGCACTCAGGAGTTGCTGCGCTCAGGAATGAGTTCAACATGAGAGTAACAGAGTTAAGGAGTAAAGAGTTCCAGAGTTTAACTCTCTGAAGAGAGTTCTGAAGGAGTTCAGAATTCTGACGAGACAGGATGCAGAGAGGATTTTGGGAGTTACAACTTCTGTTTGGATAACCTCGTACGACTCTCTAAGGGTTTGGCTGTCCTCATGGAGACGCTGAAAGAGTCAGAAAGGAACCCTACGCCGACGCTGATTTTATCATCAACCAGGTAGAAGGTTCTATTTTCGACCAAGCGTACCGTGAACAAGCTGAGAACTGAAGGAGCGTGCACGTTTCTGGTCAAACAGATTAATTCCCTCACACATCTCTCTGTAAGATAAATCTCCATTTTCCATCTTAAACTCTCCTTTCTCTTAAAATCATTATAGATATTTTAGAAATATCTGAAGCAAAGTTCTCAATCACCGCCGTGTGATTGATGTCTGTGGTTCTGCTGAGAAGTGAGGACAATCGCCGTATTGTCCACTTTCTGTGAACTTGAAATTGTTATTGTTTTCATATTTTGCCAAATTAATGTAAATGTTTGATGTTAAACTTTGATTCTGCAAATAAATGACCGCATTCATTTGATGGGTCAAAGATAAATAACGTCTCTCGTTCGCATTTCTGTTAAACTCAACGCACGACATTTACACAGTCAGAAAGATGAGGAACTCGTGAAAAATGTATGAACATATGTCCAACTATGTCATACTACAACTGGTGGCCCGTTACGTGCTCATAAATGACTGTGTATTTCGTGTAAAGATTGTTTTTTACATGTTGGCATGAGGAAAAGTAACAGTTTATCAGCTGTGCTGAAACGCAGCTCAAGCTGCGCCGCTTTGAAGGCAAAACGCTGCATGTTTAAGCGTGTTGGGCTAGTGATGTTTTGAAAGCTGAAATAGTGTCATTGAGTCTTTATGAAAGCTGAAATTGCACACCTGTTATGGTAACTAAAAGCTGGGTTGTGGAAACGCTCTATTCTGTTTAAAGACGGTCCAGATGCGGTTCTGGACCGGCTCGGTTCTGAAAAAGGTTCGGACGAGTTGTTTAAATAGCTAGGAAGACGTTTTTGAGACCGGAGTAGCAGACTCCGTGCAGCTCAGTGTTGATTCGTTACAGTTTTTAACAGAAAAAGTGCATTTTGACAGTTTAAAAGACGAAAAAGTGACGAACTTATTTCATGCTAATCTAACATGCTGGTTGCTAGAAACGCTTAGTGATTGGTGGAATTTTGCTGCTGTGGAGCGCTCTGATTCGCTGAGAAGCGAATGACGTGTCTACATCATTTCCTCTCACCCCTGCGCTGCTCTGTCATTGGTGATTTCAGTCACGTGACCCGGAAATGAAACTCGTTTTCATAGGGAAATAAAATCTACTTTTTAAAGCTGAAAAGCGATTTAAAGCTGTGTTCTGAAACGCTGTTTAGGTTCTTCGAAGTCTAATTGCTAAAATTTTGCCACGCTTGTGTAAAAAATCCGTTCAGAAATGTTGGTTTTATCCGAGTCTAGCCGATGCTAATTTTTAGCTAACAGCTAACGACCGGACGCCACAGGAAGTTATAGCTCCCCTACTGGACAACACTAACAGTGTCTGAGTTAAAATTAATAAGGTTGCACTGACACCTTCTGGATAAATGTGAAGATCACAGGTTTTCACTTCGTTTTAGGTTTAAAGAGTGAAATTAAACGTTTTTATTTTTCTGTAAGGCATTTTTGAGTTAATAAACGTTCCTCAAAGTTGAATAATCACTGTTATCTTGCATTTTAAAAGTTATAAAGGTATTTATGCAAAGAGCATTTACCGAACACATTTTATTCACTGATAATTCCTTAAGAAAAAGGTACAAAATAAAATTAGAAACTTTTTAAAAGATACGGTTCAAATATTCACAGAGTTGAAAAGTTTACTCATTTGGTGGAGAGATAATACACGTTTAATTGCTAGATCACTAAATAAGAGTAAACTTATCAGGAAAAAGAAACTTTTCTGTTTAAGTTGCCACCTAAAAATAAATCTTCCTATTTAATTTTAAATAGAAGTCACTGACAGGAGGACAACAGGAATAACAGTTTTTCTGAGGAAGGACTAATTAATCCTGATACATCATCAACTTTTCTTTTTCTTTTCACCACTTGCTTCTATGAGTAACTGTTAAAATAGCAAATTTCTGGAACAGAACGGTTTAAAAAACGCTTTAAACTGATTTGCTGTGAGACTTTTAGAAAAATTGCAGGTTTATTAAAAATTCAGTGCTTTAGAGTAAAATACACTAAAAAGAGCTTGGTAACTAGTACCTGTTGAAAAATAAGCACATACAAGTAACACTGCCGAGAGCATTTACTTAAATATTCATGAATTGGGGTAAAACCTGAGAAAGGTACCCACATTTGAATAAGTTGACTTATAACAGTACTTCTGTGTAAACCCAAAAAGCTAAAATAGTGTGAAAACTCATTGACTCGAATACAAATATTTACCTGTAAAATATCTGAAGCTTGCAACTGTTTTTAACAGATAAAGTGCTACACAGTGAAAAACATGACAGGTGTGGTAGAAAAAGATTTTGATGCTTATGGGATAAGGGACTGTTTAAAGAATGCGTTAGCGCTTCTGACAGATTCCTTACATCCACAGATCAAGCAGGCAGAGAGCATGAACCCAAAAGAGTTATTGGACAATCTGAAGGAGGTCGCAGAAAGCGTGACCTCTACAGAAATTACAAAGTCAAGTTATGAAAAGCTGGCTAAAATCGCAATTTTGCTGAAAGAATCATTCTATACGGTTATAGAGAAAGCTGATAACCTTACACTAAGGTTAGACAGTGAAAAAGCGTTTGCTTAGGAAATTGAAGAATACGTCCTCCAATTTAAAAGTGAACACGAGGCCCGCATAAGAAAACATTATGATCAGATGTTTCACTTACAGCAAAATGCAAATGCAGAAATTGATTCGCTGACCAGCAAAATACAAGTACTTGAGGCGTCACTATCGGAAGACAGGGATAAAGACCGTGTGTACCAATCCGTGTGTTCAGACAACGGTGTGCTACAACAACAGTTGCAGATCGCATTAAAGGAGCTGAAGGATTGCAAAGAGGAAAAGATGATACTCCAACAATGTCTGAATTTACAAAGTGAATGTCGGACATCACAGGAGCGCCTGACAGCTTGTGAGGAGAAACTAGCTACAGCTACAAACCAGATTTCTGAAATGGGGCGCGCTGGTCTGAGACTCAGAGACGAACAGTATCAGGGCCCGGGTCAGCCACAACCACCCCAGATAGACCTGTACCGATATGCACCTCTTCCTCCTGACACCATGCAGCCACCTCCACCCCCATCAAGGGCGGTAGGGGCAGTCCTTGACCAATCTGCACCATCACACACACAAGAGAGACCGTTGATACTGTCTCCTTCAATGGATGATTTGTAGAAAATCTCAAAATATGTACAACGCTTTGTGCCTGGACCGATGGGATCATCTGGAACAAAAGCGTACCTCAAAGATCTGGAGTTCAGATTGAGATCTTATCCTAATGCTACGGTAGAGGATAAGATCAGTCTGATACGGCTCACTTCGGACAGAGAGGTGTTCACCTTCATCGAGCGTCTACCTGATGCAACGAGGAGGAACTACAACCTTCTGTGTGAAGCTTTGATCAGAGAATACGACTCCTGCACGGGACCTGCTGGTTTCCCAGCTGCAGACAAGGTCACGCAGGGTAAAACTGAACATCCAAAAGTTTATTACAAAAGAATCTTCCAAGCTTATTTTGGTAACAGAAATGAAACCGGAATGGAAGAAGAAGAAGGTTTTAAGTTTGTTTTCAGCAAAAATCTCCACACTGATTTTAAACAATCAGTACAAATGATGGCAAATTTCAGAGAAAAATCCATCAGTGAGATTAGACAGTGTGCTGTGAATGTGTTCGAGGCATGTTCTCATGCTAAGACGCCCATAGAAGTGTTTCCTGGTGTAAAGGTTAAACCCCACTCCCTAGAAATGGAAGGAAGGTGCGAGTATCCACCTCCTCCTAAGAAGGAGAGAAAACAGTCTGTTCAAAATAACAAACCACGTAATGAAGGTGCACGTTGGGACAAAAATGCTCCTCTTTCAGAGGATGAACGTGATTATCGTAAAAGGGGTGAGCGTAGGACGCAACGATATGTCAAACCATATCATCAGGGGCAGTACGTAAAGGAACCCCCGAAAGACGTACCTGACCGTCCCCCACCTCGGACGAAACGAACCGAGGCGAAAAAATCACAAAAGTTCCAGAAACAAGGCCCTACACCTCTGAACTCGGAAGAGACAGAGAAAATACGCAGGTTGTTAGAAACTTTGAAACACACTGACACGGGAACCCATCCAGGAGCACTATGCAGTAATGTAATTCCTATTACATCTGAGGGCGCGAATGACAACATAACAGATGTCGGTGGAACACACCAAGACATAACTGTTGTTGCCTCAAACAACCCCTCATCAGAAGAAGGGGGGGTAAACACACACACAAACGATGACGAGTCATCGCAGGCTGAACACTCAGAAACAGCTTCTGCTGTGCTGATGGTTCAGACAAACCAAGATTACACAGATAAGGCTGAACGCGTGAAGAAGCGTCAGAAAAAAACCAAAAGGTTTCTGTGTAACTTTATCAGAAAGGGGGTCGCCAAAAAGGCATACCTGTCAGTAACACTCGAAGGTGTCCTCACACACAAAGCACTCTTGGACGGTGGGGCAGACATAACAATTATGTCAGCTAAACTGTTCGAGGAGCTGAGGACGGCCGCTGCCAGTGTTAACAGGGTAATACCTCTCTCTGAATGTGTTATAGAAATGCAGGGTCTCAGAAATGAAAACAACCCTGACATCCATAGCAATGGTTCACATGCAAATTGGCAATATGACACTGTACCACCCAGTACATGTGTCTCGTGTTGACTCATTCCCATTTTTGGTTGGCCAGGATTTTATAAATCGCTTCGACGCGATTATAGATTATGGTGATCAAATAATGTGGACAAAAGTGAGCAAACCACTGCCAATAGATACGCCTCCGGAGTGTGACACAGACTGCCCAACAGCAGGTACCGCGGAAGGCGCACAGGACTCCTCAGCCGAGGACACGAGCCCGGTGAGTACTCCTCTGACACCATGTGAAACCAAAGAGACCCACCAAGTGGTCCAAACTATGACTCAACAAGACAACCTCCTCTGTGAGCTGCAGCAGTCAGAGTCCACCAAACACTACCTACCACTGGTAGTTAAGGGTGTAGAGATCCAAGGGTCCCACACCAATG
>NW_023619608.1:0-8937 GCF_014905685.2 Nematolebias whitei
ATTAAATATTCGTAAACTTGAAGGTGCGTTTGTCGTATTCTGAGTGCATGTCTTGACTCCTCCTGCAGGGGAACGGTAACAGCAGAGCTCGGGTGGAGAAATAAGATAAAAAACACAACAAAATGGAGGTTCCACCGAGATTTGAAAAACAGTTACTGAGTCCATCACACTGATCTGCGGCGCGCCATAAAGAGAAGGTAAGCAGAGCCAGTTGATTACGAAATCTGTAAATTGGGCTTACTATAGGCAAATTTGCTCAGTGTGTGTGACTCCCAAATAAATAGTTTTAAATAGAGAAGTTTACGTCGACGATAAGAATAGATAAAAGTAAGATAAAGTAATAAAACCAGTCCCAGATAAATCACGCAGTAGTCGAGCCCACCAGAGATCGACGGGTCTCTGGACCAGAGGGGGTGGGGTTGTAGGATAAATCATTTATTCGCCGTCATCCCTGTAACTCTGAGACTAAGTTGAACTGTAAACTTGTTAGGTTGGTGTCTAACTGAAAACAGTGTTAATTTAAACTTACTTAAAAATTGGAAGTTCATTAAGTAAGTGCGGGACTGGGTGGGATAGTAATTAATTAAATACGACGCACGCACCGAATAGATTAAAATAAAATCAGCACTAATAATTAGATTTGTTGAATAAAATAACTTATGATCTGTGGTGGATATAAGAGGTCACAGGTTCACAACTAGGGCTGTCTTCTAAGATATTAAAAGGGAAGTCAACACATTTTGTTTTTTAAAAAAAAAAAAACAACAACAGTTTCAAGGGTAACCATTGTGATTCTTCCTGGCGTCTGTGACTCGCGTGAATGTTGAAATAAGTGGTCAGTATCTTGTTTGTTTATTTTGTTGTTTGTGTCTTTGTCAAATATAAGACCACAGTATGAATGTGTAGAAAAAAAGAGTTCCAGAGTCTAAAAAAGTTCCAGAATTTTCCAGTGACAATAAAACAAAAAGGTGTGGTGTGTGTCTAAATTTCCTGAGAGAATGGACACAGAGGCGCAGCGTGTCATGTCACAAAAGTGCGAGCAAGAAAGTTTTAAACCGGTAAAGGAGCAAGCTGAAGTTGTGGGACAAGCACTAGCGATGTTGGAATATAATAAAAAGCTAAAAAAAAAGCTCTCGTGAAAAAATTACAAAAAATAGAAAACAATGCTCAAGAGGGCCAGGATGTAATATCTTTAATGTGGGAAAAGATTAAAGAATGCTCGAGAGATGAGGATAAGTTTGACAAGCAAAAAAGAGAGGCAAACGCCCTGCAGAAAGGTAAATACAGAAAGTTAATGAGGGAGGTTAAATATGAAAGAAAAGAGTGGTTGAAATTGGTCTTTGTGGCACAGGGTGCGTCCCATTTGTTGAAAAAACAGCAAATTATAGAGCAGCCTAAAACAAAGAGTGAGGAAGTGGGTAGTTCAGCTCCCCCTCCTTATAACTCAAGCAGCAATAAGTCAGCACATCCCCCCACAGGAATGTACCCTATATATCACATAACAGATGGAATGTTACAGGTGGGGGAGGTCACTGACACCCCCTCGCAGCTGAGGGAGGAGTCACCCATCCCAGTTAAAACAAAACCCCTTGTGGCACCAGAAATGAAGCCGTGTCTTACACAGTCCACCAGTACACCATTATACCCAACGTTATCATGCCAAACCGAGGGTGGAGGGGACACAAACAACACGCAGCAATGGGTAATTAAAGATGGGTGGAGTCAGTCTGCTAATCCCACAGGACACCCTGATTCGCACACTTCTTCCCTCTTTGCACCCTCAGCATCTCCATCCGACAGCTCTCATGATGTAGAGGGCGTGCTCGTGGGTCCGCAGGGTTGGAAGAATCGTGCAGGGTTGTCTCAAAACCCGCTCACCTGTACTCACCAATTGCCTGCCACGCCCCAGACACGCGTACAGAATCCTTTTTGGCCACAGGCAATACGAATTACTTCTGATTTGTCGGCAGCTCTTCCACCACAAGATCACCCTTCTATCCCTGTTGAAAACGTGGATCCATCGTTAAGTACTGGTTCTTTTCCCCTTCTGCAGGCAGGAAATCAGATACGTTATAAACCTCTTGCGCTAGGTGATGTGCAGGCGTTAGTGGACAAACTCCCTCCCCTCACAGAAGGAGGAAGTAAGTGGTTGAATATAGTGGACTCCTTAACTAAAGGTATTAATTTAGCTGTGGGAGACATGAGGGCGCTGTTGGGAAGGTGTGTAACTTATACTAGGATGGATGAGATAGAGAGAGCTGCTGGGTGGGATCGTAACATATCTGACTCAACTTGCATGTTGTTGCAGTATCAGAGACTTGCCGCCGCTCTCAGACAGGCTTATCCCCTTCCAGAAGGTACAGGGGTTCCTAAGTTCACCTGGAAGCCTGGTCAGAACCCCACTGCATATTTAGATGTGTGTAAACAGGACTGGTATGACAGAACACACTGCCATGGTCAGGGGGAAAATCAAAAGTATTTTTTTAGACAAGCAATACTTGATGGTGTGCCAGCAGCAGTCAGTAAGGCAATGAAAATTAACCCTGATTTGCCCACAGCAGATGCTGCCCAGTGGGAACGGCATCTTATTCATCATCTGCAATGTGTGGCTGATGAGGAGACTAAAACTTCCTCTGAACTGAAAGATATGCAAACGCAGCTCTTAAAGCTACAATTGAAACAGGCTAGGGATGTAGTTCAATCTAAAAAAGAGTCAAAACAGATGGTACAAGCTGACACTGTTTTTCAGTGTTCTGAGGCTGCTTATCAGTGTCCTGTAACCGCCCAACCCCCGCTTCCTGTTGTATATCCTCGGGGACGGCCCAGAGGGCAGTGGGGAGAAAGAGGGGGGTCTCGGGGCAGAGGCTTCAGTCGGGAGTACACGCAGGGAGGCAGAGCACAAGATGTCTGCCACTACTGTCACAAACCAGGTCATTGGGCGCGTGATTGTTATCACAAGCAGGCCAACGCCCAAAGAGGAGGAGCACATCACTACTCAGCTCCCAACCACCAGATGGCGCCACCGGCACCTACCTCTGGCCAGCAGGATCCACCTTGGGCGCCACCAGGTGGATACTACCAGCAATGACACACCCCACAGAGTAATCACACCATAGGGGGAGGAGCAGACCCTATGGTGAAAATGAAGGTCATGAATAAGGACCTATCATTCCTCGTGGACACTGGAGCTACCTATTCAACCCTCAATGAGCAGGGATTTGATGAACATGCCAGTGCGGACACTGTGTCTGTGATCGGTTTCGCTGGGGTGCAACAAAAACTGTCTCTAACTGAACCTCTCGTAGTAACAGCAGGACTTCAAACAGTGACACATCCATTTGTCCTGTCCACACGTGTACCTGTCAACCTGCTTGGAAGAGACTTGTTAAAGAAACTTGGTGCAACAATAATGTGTGAACAAACTGGTTTACGTGTTACTTTACCAAGTGGTGTGACCTGGACTTGTTCTGCATCTTCCTCCTCTTTGTCATCACAGTGCTTGGTACAGCCGATACATGAGGAAGTAGCTGACATCTACTGGGCGTTGCTGCGCCCCGAGACACCTGAACACACTGGACTTTACTCTGCCTACTTGTTGTGGAGGCCATGGCTTGATGCTCTGCGTCCCTATGTCCCACCTCTCGATCCCTTACATGTCACTCTCTTTTATGACCGTGATTCTGACGATTGTTACAAGGAGCATTTTGCTCAGCACTTGCAGGACACTGAGTGGCCATTAATATCAGACCGGCTTATAGTTGGTCCACAAGGCGTGGCTTCTCACGTCAACCTCACACCATCTCAACTGGAGTGGTACATGATGTCGTCTGAAGCGATCCCACACGTCTCATTAGCTTTAGCTCCCACACATCAGGCTAAAGACTTGGGCCCAATGGTGAAGGCTGCTGTCTCTGCCACAGATTGGGTCCCAACACAAATACCTCAGCTCGCTTACTCATCATCAACCAACTGCTACAGCATTGACTTAGCTGTTCATGATGTAGGTAAGCTAGACCATGAGGTGATCTCCAGAGACCATGGCAGAGAAAAAAACTGACCATTCAGATGTTCCTCATATGTTAGATACACTTCCTGCATCTCTCTGGTCTCAGGGACCTGAGGATGTAGGTCATGTTAAATGCTCCCCAATCTCTTTTGAACTGACCCACAACGAACCTATATGGTTGCATCAGTATTCTCATAGACCTAAGGCTGAACAAGGTTTGACTGACACAGTCCAAGGGTTGCTGAGAGCAGGGGTCCTCGAACACTCACATTCAGACTAGAATACTCCCATTCTACCTGTTGAGAAGGCGGGGACTGGAAAATACAGAATGGTACATGATCTTAGGTCGATCAACGCCATACTTAAGACACCTACGTCACCAGTACCAAATCCCTATGTTGCACTGACCCAACTGACACCGAACCAGAAGTGGATGACCTGCATTGATTTGGCTAACGCCTTTTATTGCCTGCCCTTATCAGAGGAATTGCGTGACATTTTCTCGTTCACATTTAACGGATGTCAGTACAGATACACTCGATTGCCACAGGGTTTTGCATTATCGCCAGGCATTTTCAATCATGTTTTGAAAAACATTCTTGTACAGCTTCCACTCCCCAGGGGCACCACTTTGGTACAATATGTTGATGATTTACTGATAGCCTCTGAAACAGCACATGACTGTCTTACAGCCACTCAGGCTGTCCTGCTTCACCTGCATGATGCAGGTTTTAAAGTTAGTAAATCTAAACTTCAAGCAGTTCGTACACAGGTCTCTTTCCTCGGTAGGTTGGTCTCTGCTAATGGTACAACACTTTCACTAGAACACAGGGCGTCCATCTTACATCACCCGAAGCCCGTCACTGTACAAGACATGTTATCCTTTTTAGGTTTAATTGGGTACAGCAGACACTATATACCTGATTATAGTGAACTCACCACTCCACTCAGACAGATGGTAAAAGATCAAGGTAACAGAAACCTGAAAGCAACACTTGTGTGGAACACAGATGCAGAACATGTGTTTATTAAACTGAAGCAACTCTTGTCCAGAGCAGCTGATTTGGCTCTGCCTGACTACTCCGCCCTGTTTTTTCTTGATGTTTCTGAAGCAGAAAACACTGTTAATGGTGTTCTGTTTCAGAAAAAGGGGGGTGATAGATGGGTGTTGATGTACGCAAGTGTGCTATTGGATGGTACTGAGAAGCATCATCCAGCATGTACACAGGCAGCGGCAGGTCTGGCAAGGATTGTTTCAAAAACAGCACACATCGTCATGGGACACCCACTACACATCCTAACGACACACAACATAGTAGCGTATGTTAATTCTGAGCTCTTTACAATGACATCCTTAAAGCAAAGACGCATGAGCAACATCCTATCAGAACCGAATTTATTGTTCCTGCATGAAGGCATAAACATGGCAGATGGTATGCAAACAACACAGGCACATGATTGTGTGCAAAAAGTGTACGTGGAGGAACGCATTAGACCTGATTTACAGACTGAACTCATACCACATTCAAATATACTCTACACAGATGGTTGCTGCTTCAGGCTTGAGGATGGGTCTTTGAGATCAGGATTTGCTGTGGTACAGCAGAATGGTGATGAGTACGAGGTACTGAGCTCAGGGCAGCTAGAAGGTCATCAGTCAGCTCAAAAAGCTGAAATTCAGGCAGTCGTTGAGGCTTTGAAAATGAGCAAAGGAAAAGAGGTTACAGTGTACACAGACTCTGCGTATACTTATGGTACAGTTCATGTTCAGTTACCACAGTGGAAAAGAGCAGGTTTTCGAACAGCAGGTAACAAACCAATTAAACATGAGGAACTCATTAAGGATTTAGCTGACAGTTTGATGTGGCCAGCAAAAGTGGCGGTTGTGAAGTGCAAAGGTCATGATGTTACACAATCAGACACAGCGGAAGGAAACAGGCAAGCTGACAGAGCAGCCAAGATAGCTGCTGGCTATTTGCCAAGAGTCCAGATGGTGACAGTGGAAGAAGAATGTCAGAAAATGAATCATTGGGATGAGAAAAATGTAGCAGAGGCTCAGACTACAGCCTCCCCAGAGGAAAAGACATTATGGTTTAACAGAGAAGGTCAGAAAAAAGGGGAGTTTAAAGTATGGATAGGACCGAATCAGAAGTGGATCTTGCCTATGACTTTAAAACAGGCAGTATTTCAGGAAGCACATGGATTAGGACACGTGGGATGCAGACAAATGCTAAGGAATCTTCAACAATGGTGGCACTCTCATCTAAAATATATGGTAACAGCATATGTTGACACCTGTACCGTTTGTTTAAAGTACAACATTCGACCTACAGTAAAACCTGAACGAGGTTCTTTTCCTCTCCTGCACCGACCGGGACAGGAGATGATTCTAGATTACACTGATATGTTGGAACCTGTTAAAGGGTTCAGATATGTATTGATGTGTGTTAACGCATTTACAGGGTGGCCAGAAGCCATACCTGCAAGAAGAGAAGACAGCAAAACAGTGGTGAAGTTTCTGATTAACCATTATATCCCCAGACACGGTTTCCCAGGAAAAATCAGATCAGACAATGGCACACATTTTAAAAACACAGATCTGCAGGCTGTGGAAAAAATGTTAGGCTTAAAACATGCTTTTGGAACCGTGTACCATCCCCAGTCTCAAGGGAAGGTCGAAAGGATGAACCAGAACATAAAACAAAAATTGGGCAAAATCTGTGCACAGACTAAATTAAACTGGGTGGATGCATTACCTATAGCATTAATGACAGTGAGAACTTCTGTTAATAATGGAACTGGCTTTTTTCCCTATGAGTTAACTACAGGTCGACCCTTTCCTGGACCAACCGTATGCTCACTGACCAGTGAGGAGGACCGTAAGATGACCATAAGGTATACTTTGATGAGTTAAAAGCATTAGTGTCTAACTTTACTCAGCAGGTCCACCACAAACAGAGCCTGACAGTATACTTTGATGAGTTAAAAGCATTAGTGTCTAACTTTACTCAGCAGGTCCACCACAAACAGAGCCTGACAGAAAGACCAGAGGAACCTGGTCTCCCCACCGCGGAGTGGGTCTTGCTGAGGGTCATTAAAAGGAAGTGGCAGGAGCCCAGGTGGACGGGCCCTTATCAGGTGACAGAGAGAACGTCCCACGCAGTCCGCCTCAGAGGAAAGGGGGACGTTTGGTACCACTGGAGCCAGTGTGCGCCGACCTCAGAGCCAGGAAGAGCGAGAGAGCTGGCAGAAACCATCTAAAGTCGTAAAACTGGACATTCATGTCAAGGTAGACCAAAGCAGCCTGGTGTAGTTGCGTGCGGGCCCTGAAGGACTTTGTTTGAGTGGGTCACCGGGTGCTGGAATAGCCACATTTAGTACAGACACCTAGAAAACGACAAAAACACGACATCTTAGAGTCTCACACTTCACGAAGAAAACTCAGAGACATAGGAGGAACGGTCTCTGAGCACCCCAGGGTATGCCCTGAGTACTTGTGATTGTAACAATATTGTATGACATGTGTACTAACCATTTTTCTTTTATCTTTTAATTGCAGTTTTGATTTAGAGCGCATCCATTTATTTACTCAGCTTGAAAGTGATAAGTATATTCAGTTTGTAACGTTAAAAAGAAATATCTATAATCAATTATAAGCAGTATATTAACAGAGTGGTATTTTGTATTCATTTTATGTTAAAGGAACTGCTTGCCTGGCTGTCTGCTGAGGAAGTCGCTGTGCGAGACATCTTCATTTATTGAGTACAGTTTCTGTTTACAAGATCAAAATGCGGTGGCCACCAAAGCACGCGGTGATAGGGATAGGTGTTTTGTCATCCATCGTGTTGTCACTCATTTTCTCTTTTGAATATTTCTGCATCATTCCCGGTTTACCAGAGTGTGAGCAGACTGGAGCAACTAGCTCCAACTTCTCTGATGGCTGTACAAAATCGAATGGCTCTAGACATGATTTTAGCTGAGCGACAAGGAGTGTGTAGTATGTTTGGTGAGTTATGTTGCAGTTTCATACCAAATAACACGGCGCCTGACGGTAAGGTCACTAGGGCCCTAGAAGGCCTGCGCACCCTCTCAAACGAGATGAAATCCCACTCTGGTATAGATAATCCTCTTGATGAATGGCTCCTCAAAGTGTTTGGCCCCTGGAAGCAGATGATTGTGTCCATGTTGATGTCAGTTGCAGTATTTGCAGCTATTTTAATCACATGTGGATGTTGTTGTATTCCCTGCCTGAGATCCCTGTCAGTACGTCTTATCACTTCCACTTTAGAGAAGCGTGACCCTGAAATAGCTCGTCAGCTCCTAATGCGCAGAGGTTCTGAACTTTCTGATTTTGAGATGCAACCACGCCGGCGCAGAGAAGCATATTCTTCCGCTTGATGTCGACCTCTTTATATGAGGCCGAAAGGGGGAATTGTTGTGAAATAAAGATTGTGTTCCTTGTTGAATCTGACTCCCACTTCTTGTTTTACTTTGAAATTGACCCACTTCCTGTTTTACTTTGAAGAGGCTCCCACAGATTGATTTCTCTGTTGAAGTCTGTTCCTGTTTACATAATGTGACACGATGTCTCACACTTCTGATTGGTTTGAAACTGGCTAATCCCATGACAGCAGGCTTGAGAGCGCGATGAAAAGTTAGTTTTTATGTGTGAAGAAACGCCCTGTTTTTAGACAAAGAAAAGTGCAGTTTCTCCTCGAAGCGGCAGCCAGACGGAGCAGAGAGACGGTCGACTTCAGATTCCTCCTTATCAAGGTTGTATCGTATAGTTCAATGGATGCGCATCCATTTAATTATATGTTAAAATAATGACTGCATTTAACTAATCCACTGTTTATGCTTGTGAATCTGTGACTTTCTTTGCTTATTAAATATTCGTAAACTTGAAGGTGCGTTTGTCGTATTCTGAGTGC
>NW_023619609.1:0-8934 GCF_014905685.2 Nematolebias whitei
TTAGGAAGGGGAACCAGGTGGGTCATCTTGGAAAAGCGATCGACAATTGTGAGAATGACTGAATGACCCTCAGAGACAGGGAGACCAGTAATAAAGTCCATCCCAATATGGGACCAAGGACGTTTTGGGATGGGGAGAGGACGAAGCAGTCCAACAGGAGGACGCCTGGAGGATTTAACCTGAGAACATAGGGGACATGATCGGACGAAAGACTGAACGTCTTTAAACAAAGAATCCCACCAAAACTGTGACCTAACCACAGCAAGAGTCTTAGTGAGACCTGGGTGACAGAAAAGGTGGGAAGAGTGACAAAATTCGAGCACCTCTTTAATCATGTGTGGGGGAACAAAGAGGCGGTTGTCAGGACAACCAGGAGGAGGAGAACGAGACCTACTGGATGCTCTCAGGTCAGCCTCGAGACGCGTCATGGCCAGGCGGGTCGACTCGGGCAGAATGAACCCCTGTTCCTCTAAAAGAGAAGAAGAGTCATCTTCGGTGAGACGGGACAGAGCATCGGGTTTCACGTTTTTCTCCCCAGGACGAAAAGACAAGGTAAAATTGAATCGAGAGAAAAAGAGTGCCCACCTGGCCTGACGAGGGTTTAAACGGCGGGCCGACCTGAGATACTCCAGATTCTTATGATCAGTCCACACTTGGAATGGGAATCTGGAGCCCTCCAGCCAATGACGCCACTCCTCCAATGCGAGCTTGACAGCCAGCAACTCTCGATCCCCCACATCGTAGTTGCGTTCCGGTGCTGACAAGCTCCTAGAAAAAAAAGCACAAGGATGAAGTCGACCCTCCTTGCTACGCTGGCTGAGAATGGCCCCCACCCCAGTACTGGAGGCGTCCACCTCCACAATGAAAGGTTCTTCTGGGTTAGGGGCCTGTAGAATGGGAGCCGATGAAAAGAGGGTCTTTAATTTACAAAAGGCTTCTTCAGCCTCTGAGGACCACATGAAACGTGACTTAGTGGATGTTAATGCATGAAGAGGTCTAGAAATGAGACTGAACCCTTTAATAAATCGTCGGTAAAAATTAGCAAACCCCAAAAACCGCTGGAGTTGTTTACGATCTTTTGGGGTCGGCCACTCCAAAACCGCCGCAATTTTATTGCAGTCCATCTCCATCTTGTCTGGGGAAATAACGAAACCGAGGAACGAAGTGGTGGAAACATGAAACTCACATTTTTCAGCTTTAACATATAAGCCGTTTTGAAGAAGACGAGTGAGTACTGCGCGGACGTGTTTGCGATGGGTAGACAGATCTTTAGAAAAAATAAGTATATCATCTAAATAAACGAAAACAAACTGGTTAACCATATCCCTCAAAACATCATTGACCAGATTTTGAAAAATTGCGGGAGCATTGGTTAACCCAAAAGGCATGACTAGGTACTCGTAGTGACCTGTGGGGGTATTGAAGGCGGTCTTCCATTCATCTCCTTCCCGAATACGAACTAGATGATAGGCATTGCGGAGATCTAGTTTGGTGAAGACTTTAGCTCCTTGTAGGAGGTCAAAAGCCGAGTTCATGAGAGGTAGGGGATATTTATTTTTTATGGTGATCTGATTAAGACCGCGGTAATCGATACAAGGGCGGAGAGAACCGTCCTTTTTGCCTACAAAAAAGAAACCTGCCCCGGCCGGAGAGACGGAAGGACGAATAATGCCTGCTTGGAGGGATTCCTGGATGTAATCCCTCATAGATTGTTGCTCGGGGATAGAAAGAAAATAAAGAGGTCCCCTAGGGGGTGTGGAACCAGGGAGAAGGTCGATCGCACAATCATAAGGCCGATGAGGTGGTAAAGATGTAGCCTTAGCCTTAGCCTTATTAAATACCTCTTTAAGATCGTTGTATTCGGAGGGGATCTTAGAGAGGTCAGGGTAGTTGTCTACAGAGTTCTTAGCAGAGTCCTTCATGATAACAGCGTCCAATAAACAAGATGATAAACACTCCTCAGCCCAACCCAAAATCTCCCCTCTTCTCCAGTCCATGTGGGGATTGTGTTTTCGAAGCCAGGTAGCACCTAACACCACTGGAGCCTGGGGAGAATTAATGATGAGGAAACTGACAGTCTCTCTATGATTACCCCCCACATGCAGAATTATGGGCTCAGTAAACTGTGAAGAGGAGTTCAGGGGATGACCATCTAAAGCCACCACAGAATGTTCTTTGGCTGACTCAATGATTTTAAAACCCGCTTTAACAGCAAAATCAATGTCCATGAACTCCGTGTCAGCACCAGAGTCAATAAAAACCCTTACAGAAATTGGGGTCTTACCCGGAACGGAGAGAGTAGCAGCTTGAGTCACAGATGAGGAGAGTGTTGAAGAAAAAGCCCTGCTCAGTAAACCTCTCCTCAAGCTTACTGAGCGTGCCCTTTTACCGGACACGTCGAGATGGTGTGACCAGCCCCCCCACAATAGAAGCACAGATGTCCTCTTCGCCGCCTCTCACGCTCAGAGGGAGTAATGTGGCTGCGGCCCAACTGCATCGGCTCCTCTGCAGGAAGAGAGGGAGAAGTAGGAGGTGATTTGGGTGCTCTGGTCTCCGGGAGAGGTTCACTAACCAACGGGGTGGACGTGCGAGCATAAGATCCACGTTCCCTGGACCGTTCAGCCAAACGTAGGTCCACCCTGGTGGCCAAATCCTCCAAGTCCTGTAGAGAATCTGGATATCTCTTAGTGGCCAACCCGTCCTTAATGTTGTCATTTAGTCCTCGATAGAAAGCATCAGTCAGGGCCTCCTCATTCCAATGACTGCCTGAGGAGATAGAGTGAAAGTCTATTATGTAGTCTGTTACTCTGCGGTTACCTTGACGGATAGAGAACAGACGTCTGGCAGCTTCTCTCTCAGGCAGCACTGGATCAAACACCCGACACAGCTCCTTGGCCAAGTTCTGAAAAATGTTACAAAAGGGAGAGTTGCGCTGCCACTCCGCAGTTCCCCACCTCTTGGCCTTGCCAGAGAGGAGAGAAATGGCGTATGCCACCTTGGATTTCTCAGTGGTAAAACATGATGGCTGTAATTGGAAATGAATTTCACACTGAGTAATAAATGGTCTGCACTGATCGGGTTCCCCTGAGAACAGTTCGGGAGGGGCGAGGCGAGGCTCCCGTACCGGCCCAGAGGCAGAAAATGAGCTACACATGTCCTGATTCGTGGTTTGAGGAGTCATAGTTCTTAACATCCGGACAATGTCCTCCATACCAGTTTCTAATTTATTTATAGCGCCCTCGACACCAGAGCGCCAGTCTGCAGATGGTGAGTGGTCCATGATTTTTGGCCAGATAGTTCTGTAACGAACCGCTTCAAATACTGGACCAAAATCACCACAAACACTTGAAACTAAATATAAAAGTTTATTGGAGAGAGTCTGGCTTCTCAAAGAAAGAACTGGTTCTGGTGTCGATCTAAGAGCTTGGGCTGGAACGAGTCTGTAAACAAGTAGAGTACGGTTAGTGGCCAGGCGGGAGACAGAAGCAGGTGCAAATGTCAAAAAGGTGAGACCACTAACCGTTACTCTGGTTGAAGGGGACGTGGGATTAATGAGTCGCTCCAAGCTGATGTGCCCACTGCAGGAGGAATGATCCCGGTGAAGAGAGTCAGCCGGCTGCAGCGTTGAACCCAAGGATGGATGGATGGATGGATGAAAAGCGCTGATCCGCAGCGGCGCCGAACCAGAACCCGATCCGTGAGGCGGGAGGCGTAGTCGTGCAGGCGAGGGTCAAAACCAGAGAGCAGAGATGCGACAGTACCATGCAGGAGCGGGCGATAGGCAGGTCAGGAGCAGGCGTGGGTCGAGAACCAGCAGGAGAGGAATAAATCCAAAGGAGCAGGCGAGAGGCGAAGTCAGACGATCCGGAGTCGATAACCAGGAAGCAAGCGAACAGAGGCGAGGATACGAAGACCGGGAGGAGGGACAGGAGCAGGGCAGGCAAAACAAGGCAGGAGGGAAACTATGAAAGGACATGAGACTATAAAGGAAAGTAGCGCGGGATATCTATTGGCAGGCAAGCTGTTTTCGACTATCTGGCGCTCACCCTGTGGACAGACCAGGTTTATAAAGGGTGCAGCGACAGGTGCAGCTAATGAAAACTAATCAGTGCAGAGTGAAGTGAAGGAAAGACAAATTTAAACTATCATGCAGCCAGCAGAGAGAAACAGACAGAGTGCTGCAGAAATAAAAGTCTCAAAACCAAAGAGAAACACATAAAAATAAGAAGGATAGCAGAGGAGAAAATCCACAGACACCAAGCAGTGAACAACGTGACAAAAATATAAACTCAGACAGGCGTGAATCGTGACATATCCCCACCTCAAGGGACGCCTCCTGGCGTCCCACCTGGTTGGTCCGGATGACAGGCGTGGAAGTCTGAGATGAGAGACTTGTCCAGGATGTTACGAGCAGGGACCCAAGAACGTTCCTCCGGACCATAACCCTCCCAGTCGACCAAATACTGGAGACCGCGACCCCTCCGCCTAGAGCGGAGAAGACGATGGACCGTGTAGGCAGGGGACCCATCAATCAGACGGGCGGGTGGGGGGGAACGAACGTGAGTGTGAAATCTAGACGAGGTGACCGGTTTGATGCAGGAGACATGAAAGGAGGGATGCACGCGAAATGACTTGGGCAGGGAGAGACGGACAGCGACAGGATTAATAATTTTAGAAATAGGAAAAGGACCAATAAAACGGGGAGCAAGTTTGCGAGACTGGGCCTTGAGGGGAAGGTTCTTAGTGGAGAGCCAGACGTTTTGGCCCACTTTATAGATGGGCTGACTAGACCTACGGCGGTCAGCTTTCTTGCAATAAACCGCCGTCGTTTTAAGCAGCGCACGTCTGGCTCTCCTCCAGGCTCTACGACATTTGAGAGCCATCAGATGAGCAGAGGGGACCACAGCCTCGCGTTCTTGAAGGGAAAAGATTGGGGGTTGAAAACCAAAAACCACGTAGAAAGGAGAGAGACCGGTAGCTGAAGAGGGAAGAGAATTAAGGGAGTGTTCGACCCATGGTAGAGCAGACCACTTTTCAGGGTCGGTATTACACAGAAGGCGCAATTTGTTCTCCACCTCCTGGTTGGTCCTCTCAGTTTGACCATCAGTCTCAGGATGGAAGCCTGAAGAGAGACTGATGGATATCCCAAGAAGACCACAAAATTCCTTCCAAAATAAGGAAACAAACTGTGGACCCCTATCAGAAACTATGTCGAGGGGGAGTCCATGCAGTCTGAATACCTCCTTGGCCATGATGTGGGCCAATTCCTTGGAGGAAGGAAGGTTAGGAAGGGGAACCAGGTGGGTCATCTTGGAAAAGCGATCGACAATTGTGAGAATGACTGAATGACCCTCAGAGACAGGGAGACCAGTAATAAAGTCCATCCCAATATGGGACCAAGGACGTTTTGGGATGGGGAGAGGACGAAGCAGTCCAACAGGAGGACGCCTGGAGGATTTAACCTGAGAACATAGGGGACATGATCGGACGAAAGACTGAACGTCTTTAAACAAAGAATCCCACCAAAACTGTGACCTAACCACAGCAAGAGTCTTAGTGAGACCTGGGTGACAGAAAAGGTGGGAAGAGTGACAAAATTCGAGCACCTCTTTAATCATGTGTGGGGGAACAAAGAGGCGGTTGTCAGGACAACCAGGAGGAGGAGAACGAGACCTACTGGATGCTCTCAGGTCAGCCTCGAGACGCGTCATGGCCAGGCGGGTCGACTCGGGCAGAATGAACCCCTGTTCCTCTAAAAGAGAAGAAGAGTCATCTTCGGTGAGACGGGACAGAGCATCGGGTTTCACGTTTTTCTCCCCAGGACGAAAAGACAAGGTAAAATTGAATCGAGAGAAAAAGAGTGCCCACCTGGCCTGACGAGGGTTTAAACGGCGGGCCGACCTGAGATACTCCAGATTCTTATGATCAGTCCACACTTGGAATGGGAATCTGGAGCCCTCCAGCCAATGACGCCACTCCTCCAATGCGAGCTTGACAGCCAGCAACTCTCGATCCCCCACATCGTAGTTGCGTTCCGGTGCTGACAAGCTCCTAGAAAAAAAAGCACAAGGATGAAGTCGACCCTCCTTGCTACGCTGGCTGAGAATGGCCCCCACCCCAGTACTGGAGGCGTCCACCTCCACAATGAAAGGTTCTTCTGGGTTAGGGGCCTGTAGAATGGGAGCCGATGAAAAGAGGGTCTTTAATTTACAAAAGGCTTCTTCAGCCTCTGAGGACCACATGAAACGTGACTTAGTGGATGTTAATGCATGAAGAGGTCTAGAAATGAGACTGAACCCTTTAATAAATCGTCGGTAAAAATTAGCAAACCCCAAAAACCGCTGGAGTTGTTTACGATCTTTTGGGGTCGGCCACTCCAAAACCGCCGCAATTTTATTGCAGTCCATCTCCATCTTGTCTGGGGAAATAACGAAACCGAGGAACGAAGTGGTGGAAACATGAAACTCACATTTTTCAGCTTTAACATATAAGCCGTTTTGAAGAAGACGAGTGAGTACTGCGCGGACGTGTTTGCGATGGGTAGACAGATCTTTAGAAAAAATAAGTATATCATCTAAATAAACGAAAACAAACTGGTTAACCATATCCCTCAAAACATCATTGACCAGATTTTGAAAAATTGCGGGAGCATTGGTTAACCCAAAAGGCATGACTAGGTACTCGTAGTGACCTGTGGGGGTATTGAAGGCGGTCTTCCATTCATCTCCTTCCCGAATACGAACTAGATGATAGGCATTGCGGAGATCTAGTTTGGTGAAGACTTTAGCTCCTTGTAGGAGGTCAAAAGCCGAGTTCATGAGAGGTAGGGGATATTTATTTTTTATGGTGATCTGATTAAGACCGCGGTAATCGATACAAGGGCGGAGAGAACCGTCCTTTTTGCCTACAAAAAAGAAACCTGCCCCGGCCGGAGAGACGGAAGGACGAATAATGCCTGCTTGGAGGGATTCCTGGATGTAATCCCTCATAGATTGTTGCTCGGGGATAGAAAGAAAATAAAGAGGTCCCCTAGGGGGTGTGGAACCAGGGAGAAGGTCGATCGCACAATCATAAGGCCGATGAGGTGGTAAAGATGTAGCCTTAGCCTTAGCCTTATTAAATACCTCTTTAAGATCGTTGTATTCGGAGGGGATCTTAGAGAGGTCAGGGTAGTTGTCTACAGAGTTCTTAGCAGAGTCCTTCATGATAACAGCGTCCAATAAACAAGATGATAAACACTCCTCAGCCCAACCCAAAATCTCCCCTCTTCTCCAGTCCATGTGGGGATTGTGTTTTCGAAGCCAGGTAGCACCTAACACCACTGGAGCCTGGGGAGAATTAATGATGAGGAAACTGACAGTCTCTCTATGATTACCCCCCACATGCAGAATTATGGGCTCAGTAAACTGTGAAGAGGAGTTCAGGGGATGACCATCTAAAGCCACCACAGAATGTTCTTTGGCTGACTCAATGATTTTAAAACCCGCTTTAACAGCAAAATCAATGTCCATGAACTCCGTGTCAGCACCAGAGTCAATAAAAACCCTTACAGAAATTGGGGTCTTACCCGGAACGGAGAGAGTAGCAGCTTGAGTCACAGATGAGGAGAGTGTTGAAGAAAAAGCCCTGCTCAGTAAACCTCTCCTCAAGCTTACTGAGCGTGCCCTTTTACCGGACACGTCGAGATGGTGTGACCAGCCCCCCCACAATAGAAGCACAGATGTCCTCTTCGCCGCCTCTCACGCTCAGAGGGAGTAATGTGGCTGCGGCCCAACTGCATCGGCTCCTCTGCAGGAAGAGAGGGAGAAGTAGGAGGTGATTTGGGTGCTCTGGTCTCCGGGAGAGGTTCACTAACCAACGGGGTGGACGTGCGAGCATAAGATCCACGTTCCCTGGACCGTTCAGCCAAACGTAGGTCCACCCTGGTGGCCAAATCCTCCAAGTCCTGTAGAGAATCTGGATATCTCTTAGTGGCCAACCCGTCCTTAATGTTGTCATTTAGTCCTCGATAGAAAGCATCAGTCAGGGCCTCCTCATTCCAATGACTGCCTGAGGAGATAGAGTGAAAGTCTATTATGTAGTCTGTTACTCTGCGGTTACCTTGACGGATAGAGAACAGACGTCTGGCAGCTTCTCTCTCAGGCAGCACTGGATCAAACACCCGACACAGCTCCTTGGCCAAGTTCTGAAAAATGTTACAAAAGGGAGAGTTGCGCTGCCACTCCGCAGTTCCCCACCTCTTGGCCTTGCCAGAGAGGAGAGAAATGGCGTATGCCACCTTGGATTTCTCAGTGGTAAAACATGATGGCTGTAATTGGAAATGAATTTCACACTGAGTAATAAATGGTCTGCACTGATCGGGTTCCCCTGAGAACAGTTCGGGAGGGGCGAGGCGAGGCTCCCGTACCGGCCCAGAGGCAGAAAATGAGCTACACATGTCCTGATTCGTGGTTTGAGGAGTCATAGTTCTTAACATCCGGACAATGTCCTCCATACCAGTTTCTAATTTATTTATAGCGCCCTCGACACCAGAGCGCCAGTCTGCAGATGGTGAGTGGTCCATGATTTTTGGCCAGATAGTTCTGTAACGAACCGCTTCAAATACTGGACCAAAATCACCACAAACACTTGAAACTAAATATAAAAGTTTATTGGAGAGAGTCTGGCTTCTCAAAGAAAGAACTGGTTCTGGTGTCGATCTAAGAGCTTGGGCTGGAACGAGTCTGTAAACAAGTAGAGTACGGTTAGTGGCCAGGCGGGAGACAGAAGCAGGTGCAAATGTCAAAAAGGTGAGACCACTAACCGTTACTCTGGTTGAAGGGGACGTGGGATTAATGAGTCGCTCCAAGCTGATGTGCCCACTGCAGGAGGAATGATCCCGGTGAAGAGAGTCAGCCGGCTGCAGCGTTGAACCCAAGGATGGATGGATGGATG
>NW_023619610.1:0-8932 GCF_014905685.2 Nematolebias whitei
AAGCCAGAGGGATCAATTAAGAACACATAAACATGAGTTAGTTAATAGTTAATAGTTATTAATTATTCCTAGAAAGAAACAACTTTAACTCAAATCATTTGGTATCAATAAGGTATAATCAAATTAAACTGTAACAGAGCTAAAACAAAGAACCGATTTCAGTGAGCCATAAAAATCCTTATCTATGGAATGTGGACATTAATGTCCTTGGCAGAGCAGAGGAGCACAGTATCCATAGCAACCTCGGGTCTAAACCAATCAGAAAGCTAGCCTTCTCAAACTTTGATAAAAGCCGGAAAATAACACACGCCCAGCGAGCATTTCCGGGGAAGCGCAGACCGAGACGGTTCGTTCTTTAATGCGCCAAATATATGCATATATTTTACAAATGTAATTGTTTGTCTCTGAATACCTGTAACTCCTGTTTGTCAAATAAATCTTTTGAACTAAGGTGACCGTCTCAGCTGTCTTGAACACGATTGTGGCACAAAAGCCACAACATTACTCAGCAGTAAAGATTGAAGACTGTAAGCTTACTTCACTCAGTTAAGCCACACTGAAGACATGAGAAGATCTTTCAACCCAATTTGATTTCAAGGGTAGATGTCTGAGGGAGAGGAAGCTGGCGCTGCATGTTCGCCGCTTCTCCGCGCTAAAAAGTCATTATACTGTTGCTATATTCGTGGACATTTATCTGGACTTATTTTTGTTCAGTAATTTTTCAATCAGTACTTATAACAGACAGCTTAATTAGCACTCCCTAACAGGAATTTGGGACTATTGCTGTCAACATACAACTCCAGCACGGCGGCTCGGACTTTGCTTGAAGAACTAGCAACTAATATTGTTGCGCTTACCTTGCTGCTTCTGTCAACCTCCTGTGTCATCTGGATTGTCTCCAGTTTGTCATCTTTTGCTGGATTTTTTCCTGTGCTATGCTGTGGATTACATCGCACTGCCTTTTGGATATCATTTTCGGAGCTGTGGGTCTGCTGTTAGCGGCTAGCTCTGTGCTAGCTTCCCCTGGCTTGGCTGGCTCGTCGATGTTGACCTACTCCGCCTCCCAGCTGATTGGACTCAACAACTGCTCCATTCCACCTTCTGTTTCTACCATTAAACAACTGGGCCTTCTGCGTAGACCTCGTTATGTCCATAGAGGCTCTCGGAAGAGAACTGTTTACTCTCGGCAAACTGGGTCTGACTCCATCCCTTCCATCTGGTCTACCGGTCCTGCCGCACATCGATTACGTCATCAGAACGCTGCCTCTGTAGTCCCTGATATTGCTGAAAGAACACAGCGCACGAAGTGGCAAGGAAAACGTGGAGTGGACTTCAGGCTGCTTAAACCTCTTCTAAAGGCTTGTACTCCAACCAATATTAAAATAGAACTTTTCAATGCTCAATCACTATCCAATAAATCATGTCTTATTCATGATCATATTCTGGAGAAAAATTTGGACCTCATGTGCCTTACTGAAACATGGCATCAACCAGATGTGTACAACTCTCTGAATGAAGCCTGTCCCTCTGGATACAGTTATCTGCAGAAAGCCCGCTGTACTGGCCGTGGTGGTGGTCTGGCTGTAATTTACCGCAGTAATTTAAAATTATCACATTTAGCTTCTCGGGACTTTTTGTCTTTTGAATGTTTGGCCTTCAACCTCAAAGCCCCCCTCCTGATGAATGTTATATTGTTTTATCGGCCTCCCAAACCACATGTTTCATTTAACTCAGAGATGCATGCCCTCCTCACTTTTTTCTGCGCATCTCCTGTGAAAAATATTATTCTTGGAGATTTAAATATTCACATTGATAATTCCTCTTCCCCTCTGGCAACAGAGTTTAAGTCTCTTTTGGACTCTCTCAATCTCACTCAGTATGTTGACGCCCCTACGCACAACAGGGGGCACACTCTGGATTTGGTGATTACAGACACTGTACCTATCAATAACTTATCTGTATATGACCTGGGTGTCTCAGACCACAGTGTCATCTCCCTGGAAGTGCCTTCAACTTCATCTGCTCCTAATCCTAAACGACTTATCCAGTTCCGTGACTTTAAAAACATTTCCCCTGAGGTTCTGTCCTCTGATCTCCACTCCCTGACCACTGTCAATCATTCATCTGCAAATGACTCTGTGGATTACTACAACCAATCTCTCCAGGAGCTTCTGGACCTCCATGCTCCCTTTAAAGCAAGGCTGGTGTCTTTCTCCCGTTCAGCCCCTTGGTACACTGCTGAGCTGCGTAAGATGAAAGCAGCTGGCCGTGCTATTGAGAGACGTGTAAAATCATCTGGTCTCTCTGTACATCAGCAGGCATATAAAGAACATCAGAAAGCCTACGCCTTTTCTCTTAAAGAAGCACGGTCCAAATATTATTCTAACATCATCAACAACTGCCCTGGAAACTCTAAACAACTCTTCTCCACAATAAATCATCTCCTTAATCCCATTAAACAGTCTCATGAGGACTCTGTTCAAAAATGCAACCTGTTCCTTTCATTTTTTAAAAGCAACGTTAACTCCATTAGATCTCAGCTCCATAGCCTCCCTGATCTTCATCTGCCATCTACCCGTCTGCATTCTGGGTCCCTGAGCTGCTTTGATGAGGTTGTTGAGAGTGAAGTGGAGACCATCATCAAGAAAATGAAGCCTTCATCCTGCGCCCTGGATCCCTTCCCCTCGTCTCTCATTAAATCCAATCACTCTGCAATAAGCCCATTAATCACACAAATAATAAATAAGTCACTGCAATTTGGTCAAGTTCCACTGCCTCTTAAAACTGCCATCATTAGGCCTCTTCTGAAAAAATCTAATTTGGATCCAGACATTCTTTCTAATTACCGCCCAATTTCTCACCTCCCATTTCTGTCAAAAGTGCTGGAAAAAGCAGTTGCTGCTCAGCTGCAGATCCACCTACAACAACACTCCCTGTATGAGAAGTTTCCGTCTGGCTTCCGTGCAGCTCACAGTACTGAGACCGCACTGCCGAGAGTCACCAATGATGTCCTCATGGCTGCTGACACTGGTTCTCCCTCCCTCCTTGTTCTCCTTGACCTCACTGCAGCTTTTGACACTGTGGACCATAGTATCCTCCTCCACCGTCTTCATGTGGAGGTCGGTCTCTGTGACACTGCCCTGGACTGGTTTAAATCTTTCCTCTCCAATAGGCTGGAATGTGTTAGTCTTGGCAATGCCAAGTCCCAGACTGTCTGTGTCTCCAGTGGTGTCCCTCAAGGGTCAGTTTTAGGGCCCCTGCTATTTTCCCTTTACATGTTGCCTTTAGGTCAAATTATTAATCAGTACAACATTTCTTTTCACTGTTATGCCGACGAAACACAGCTTTACATCAGGACCGGAGCATCATCTTCACCACTGTCATCTCCATCTTCACTCGCTGCCCTCTCTACCTGCCTGGAGGAGATAAGGGCATGGATGAATCAGAACTTTCTTCAGTTAAACTGCTCCAAAACAGAGGCCATACTGATTGGCACCCCTCACCAGGTTCAAACTTCAACTATAACGACTATTTCATTTTCTGGACAAGACATCCCCCTCTCCACCTCTGTTACAAATCTTGGAATAAAAATGGACTCTCATCTTACATTTGAAAATCACATTAAGCATCTGTTTAAAACCTGTTTCTTCCATCTTCGAAATATCTCCAAACTGCGCCCATCTCTCACTTTTGCTGATGCAGAGAAACTCGTCCATGCTTTTGTCTCCTCGAGGCTCGCCTACTGCAACTCCCTGTTTACTGGAATACCCGACAAATACCTTCAGAAGCTTAAATATATTCAAAACAGTGCAGCCAGGATTTTATTGAGAGCTCGTAAATTTGAAAAAATTACACCCATTCTCCATAACCTCCATTGGCTTCCTGTCACTTACAGAATTCAGTACAAAATTGCTCTCATCACCCATCAGTGTTTATACGGAAATTCACCAGATTATCTGAAGGACCTTCTTGCTCCACATTCATCCACCCGGTCCCTACGATCACAGAACAGTAATCTCCTCCACCTTCCACCAACTAAATTAAGAACCATGGGAGATCGGGTATTCTGTGTGGCTGCCCCCCACCTCTGGAACTCCCTCCCTGAATATCTGAGAGCTCCACAATCATTGACTGACTTTAAAAAAGGCTTAAAGACTTTTCTTTTTTAGCAAGCCTATTCTGCCTCCACATGATTGTATCATTGATTTTAGTTGATTGTATCATTGATTTTAGTTGATTTTATCATTGATTTTAGTTGATTTTATCACAGATTTTAGTTGATTTTATCGCTGATTTTAGTTGATTTTATCATTGATTTTAGTTGCACTCTGTAGCACTTTGAGATTTTTGTTAATGAAAAGTGTGTTACAAATTAAATTCATTATTAGTGACAATAGAACCAAAATAATCACAACTTGAGATTGATAACAACATCTCACACTGTAATGCATGCAGACAGATGTGAGTAAAATGGAGTTCCATGAAACAACAATATTCATTCTGTAAACACTAAAGACAGAATGTGTCATGGAACGAGCCGTCACATCACGTAGATAAAAGTGAATAAATGAGCAGGGTGTTGACCACGCGGCCGCAGTGCAAAATGTCCTGCATTGTCATACCATTATGCAAAGCAGTCGAAGATGCGATACCCCTGATCGAGTGTGCTCTGAGGTTGACAGGAGGCTCTAAATCTGATGCTCTGTAGGCTTCAGAAATGGCCTCACACAGCCAATGTGACGAGTGCTGGGTGGATAACGGTCGACCTGCAGATGCATCTCTATAATGCACAAACAAATGTTGACGCATTGCAGCTGTGCACGCTATGTAACACGTCAATGCCCACACCGGACAGAGGAGATGAAAAGACGCTACTTTATCTGATCTGTGTGTGAAAGGGGGGGAGGGGGAACCCCTCCAACGATATTGCTCTTGATTTAAAAGAGCTTGTGATGTTTTAGGCATAAAAGCTGGGTTTGGTCTTAAATCAGCTGAGCTGCCGTCAGCCTGAATTCTGAGACATGACGGAGTGACAGAGAGGACAGATAAATCACTCACTCTCTTAGCGGATGTTAAAGCCAGCAGCAGGGCTGTTTAAAGAGACAAGAATTTAAGTGGAACCTGATCCAAAGACTCAAATGGAGCTTTGATCAGGACCTGCAGGACCAGTATTAAATCCCGCTGTGGAACAGGTGGGTGTGAAAACAGGCCTGCATCTCTGTACACCTTTTAGAAAATGCTTCATCAGCGGATGATTAAAAACCTGTTCTGTCTTCGAAACCTTTCGTGGCAGGAAGAGATGGCTGCAGCGTACGTTTAATCGTGCTGGATGCCAAATTTCTGTCCATCAGCTGCTGGAGAAAGGACAGCATGCCACCTAATGGACATGAGGTGGCCTCTACACCCTTCTCTGTACACCAGCGCTGAAAAGCTGTCTGCTTTGATGTGTATAGCGCTGTGGTAGATGTAGCACGTGAAAACAGAATTGTGCAAACTACATCCTGTGGACGACCCATCCTCTCTAAGCGGATCCGTTCAGCGGCCAGACCCACAGGTGCTGGCCTATTTCTGGGTAACTCCTGGTCGCTCCTCCTGCCTGGAGAAGAGCGTCCTCCCTCCACGGCAGTTTCCACGGGCACCCTGACAGTAGGCGTTGCAGGACTGGGAACCATGGTGCGCTCACGCGTTCAGGGGCCACCAGGAGAGCTGTCAATCCCTCCTCCTGAACTCGGTTCAGGAACTGTAAAATGAGAGGAGGTGGAGGAAAAACGCGTACAGAAACATTTTGGGCCATGGCTGTGGGCAAACGCATCCACCCCCAGCGGTGGTTCGTCTCGTGGGCTCAGAGAAAACCATAATTGACACTGAGCGTTTCTCATGTCACAAACAGGCCCACAACTGCTATTTCAATCTGAGTCAAAATGCTCCATCAGAGGATGATTAAAGGTTGTTCTGTCTACGACAACTTTGAGACAAGAAGAAAACATGGCTGCAGCATACGATAATTGTGCTGGACACCAGATTTCTGTTCATCGACTGCTGCAGAAAAGGACAGCACGTCATCCAGTGGACATGAAGTGGCCTCTACGCCTTTCTCTGTACCACAGTGCTGAAAAAACTGACCACTTGATGTGAACAGTGCTGTGGTGGTTGCAGCACGTGAATCCTGAATCATACGCACTACATCTTGAGAGAGATCCATCCTCTCAAAAAGATCTGCACAGCGGCCAGACCACAGGTGCTGGCCTAATCTGATTAACTCCTGATCGTTTCTCCCGCCTGAAGGAGAGCGTCCTCCCTCCACGGCAGGTTCCACGAGTGCCCTGATAACAAGTGTCATAGGCCTGGGAACCATGATGCGTTCACGCACTTGGGGCAGAGGAGCTGCCAGTCCCTCCTCCTGAGCTCGGTTCAGAAAACCGTGATACCAGAGGGAGAGAGGAAGGTGAAAAAGCATTACGACCACAGGCTGTGAGCAGGCACGTCCACCCCAGCGGTGGATCGTCCCGTGGCTCCACAATAATTATAGTTGACATTGAGTGTTCTCTCGTGTTGCTACACGTCCACAGGCGCTGGCAGGATTTCTGCCATGTCTGAGCCATAGCTCTGGGTGGAAGGTACAAGGTCCCCGTGCCGCAAAGGACCATCTTTGGACATCACATCCCCCCCTTGTTCGGAATACATGAGATGTACCCTACTCCAATGGAGAACAGATTGGGTGTGCCCCACACAGCATCTGTCTCATAATGTGGCACATGGGTTGAGTGCATACATCTCCTGCCAGTATGTATGCAACAGTCACTGCTGTCTATGTGATTCAAAAACCCTGATGATTCTACAGTTCAAGGTCAGTGTTGAGTCATATTCAAAGAACCCGTGCGACACTCCAAAAACATGTAAATGAGCTGCTGTGTGGGGAACCATAGCGCCCCCACAGCTTGTTAAATGTGTGTGCCTCTGTGAAAACTGACATGTGTGACGTAGGTCTGCTGACAGAAAACAGCTGATATCACTCAACTGGTTCACGTGAGTTGCACTGCTGCCACCTGTCTGTACCAACTGCTCAGCAGCAGCAGGTGTCCAGATAAAGCAGAATTAGAGCAGCTCAGGCACATTAATGGAGTGTTGTTTCTCACAGTTCAAAAAATTGACAAATCTAGAATAAATCTAATCTTTCCAGTTTGTTGGGACCAGGAAGTGATGAGAGAGGGACCTTGCATTTTCCTCTCCTTCTGAGACTCTATGAATTACATTTAAAACAGAATTCCCTGAACTTCTGCGAGAGGGGACAAGATCTGTTCAGAAATGACAGAAAATGTCACAGAGTTCCTCCACACCGGGGTTTGAGCTGTACAGCAGCGTGAATCCCCGGATGAAAATGGTTCGCCCATCCGTCTGGAGCGCGCGCTCATTACCACTCGTTTATAAGTTATAAAGCGGGCACGCATTTATGCTGTGAAACTCACATGCATGCTGATGTGATCTGGTGCGCGCTGAGTGAGAAAGAAAACACGCGTGCCCCCGAGCATGCAAAACGTTGTGCGTTTGCTGCGTGACACAGCTCATCTGTGTTGTGCTCACGTTGTGTGCAGCTGATCCATGTAAACGCTCGGGGAGCGGGTGCACGTATGAGCCAACGTGCCCTGAAGAGTCGTGTGTGCACGCCCTCATTCATGCGACGCCTTAAGCCAGGATTGCTGCGGGAGCGCGTGTTGACACTGGTGCGGTCAGGAAGCAGCGCGCGGCATCGGTGGGGCGAGGTTCCACTGGGCCGGTCTCCTGAGACCCGTTCATTCTTGGCTGCTAATCACGTGAACTTTTGAGTGATTCCACAAGCTGCAGTATTAATTCAGAAAACCTTCTTCAAGGATGAAGGAGCAGAGCCGCTGTGAGGCTTGTGAAACTGCTGACGCCGCGGGAGCACACGTTTGACACCACTGCAATGAAAAACGTGTGTCGCTCCTGCCGAGATCGAGAAACGTTACTGGGCTTGTACCACGGTCTCACGTTAATGTTGACATGAACGGCGGGTGCTGAGAGCTGCGTGCGCGCTTTCATGATGCGGGAGTGCGTATTGGCACCACTGACAGTGAATGAAAACAACCTTAAAAAGGCTCATTCGTGATGAGTGTGTGTGATGGGGCCGCTTGTCAGATAATCCATGCTGACAGCCTGGCTAAAAGACACTTCATCATAAAATGATGTTTATTTCACATCGTGTCATCAACACACCTCCAGCAAACCGACACCTGGTTATCCTCCCTTGAGCTCTGTTTGTTGTCCTGGAGGGCTCCCTATTGGTGAAGTCCGGGAAAAAAATGAACTTCCGGATGCCGGGGCCTTCTGACGGGAGGGGCTGGCGTAGCAGAGCTGGGGAGGTGTTGTGCAGCTGTGGATCATCTTGAAATGATCTCTCGCTGATGAAAAGAGGACCTCCAACAAGCTCCTGCAGCTCTCCTGAGAGGAAGGTGGAGTGACAAGCCAGGAGAGCCTCTGGGACCTCGTTATCCGGATGCGATGTGGGGCGGCAGACAGCAAAACAGGTGCACCGGTTGGGGATGACATCAGCTGCCCTGTAGACGGAGCGTACTGCAGGGGCTGGCAGCATCGTTAGCAAGCAGCCGCTACGAGAGCGGAGTGAGCCGAAGGTCAGAGGGGTCGACCATCTCTTCCCGCCTCTGAACGTGTACGCCAACAGCGTAACGTGTTGTTCGCTGTGGCCGTGTGGAACACATGCTGGTGAGCTCAGTTGGAGAGCGGTGTCACCGTCTCGGTTACGCTAACCGGAGGCACGGGACGCTTGTCCACCTCGACATCTTGCTCCAATGAAGCCTCAATCAGGCTTGGCTCCAGGGGGTACTGAGAGACTTTCCGCTAGGTGAACCCCTGCTCTGGAGATGGGTGCGGACTGTGGAGACTGCCCCCCCCCCCC
>NW_023619611.1:0-8921 GCF_014905685.2 Nematolebias whitei
TTTTACACTTTATATTTTTGCTATTGTTGTGTGTAACTGGGACCCTGAGTACATAATTTAGTTCCACCTTACGTACCACGTGTGATGTGAATGACAAATAAAATTATTTGAACTTCAACTTGAACTTCAACTTATAAAGTTAGATCATGGACAACAAACCATTAGGCCAAATTTTAACTGAGATCACACTAAATATTGCTTTACTCTTTCTTTTTACACACTAAGCACCATGAGTTTGTCTCTACTGCATCATACTGTACTTTTATCTCTAAATATCCTTTACTATATACTAAATGTGAATTACTGACAGGACTGTAGTGGACTAGGCCTGATGTCAAAACTGACCATATGGGACTGAAACTGTCATTTCATTGATTTGAATCCAGAAATACAGGTTAACCCATCCTGAGACTTTCTTTCTTGAATTAATCAAGTGGAAAAAGACAATTCTCTATGATCATTACTATTTTACAAATGTTTTGATAATCAAAGTGTTTTGGTTCAAACAATGTCTACATGTTGAAGTGAACTAATCATTTTTATTTACTTAAACGTTAGTAATGATTCTTAATCCTCAATTCAAAGTGAAATCAAGTTAGAGTACGTTACAGAGTAATGATTCAATTTCTTGATCGTCTGCTTTGAAGTGAGCAAATTTGTAAGTGTGTCAAAGTTCGAGTTTCGGTCAACTGAAAGTTTACTGAAAAGAAATGTCATGTTTAACTTTTACAGCGAGATACTTGGTGAGTGGCTCCACGAAGTCTGGTTTTTCCATGATATCTTTCTGTCTGTTCTTAAACAATCTGAATCTTTTCCTTGACTTTTAATAACACCTTACATCACAAACCACACCTCTGTTTTGGTCCATCGACCAATCAAAAGGCTCTCAAATGAACCGGAAGTAGAGCTCTTTAAAATGTGGGCACTTCCTAGTTCAAGCAGAGTTTTTTGGAGTTGACAGAAGAGTTCTGGAAGAGAGTTCAGCTCAGAGAGTTCAGCTCAGTCTTGAAGCTGCTGTAAGCTCAGTCTTGAAGATGGAGCAGCAGTTCAAGCAGAGAGTTTTTGGAATTCAGAATGCAGAGAGTTTGGGAGTTCCTGAATGCAGAACGCGGGCATTCAGGATGCTGCTGAATTAGAATCAAGCTGAACCAGAGACGATTTTGGGAATTATAACTTCTGTTTGGATAACCTCACACGACTCTCGAGGTCTTTAGCTGTTCTTACGGAGACGCTGAACAGTGGCTAGAAGTGGGACTTCACGCCAGAACTGATCTATCTTCAGAAAAGGTAAAAGTCGACCTTCACCAAAAGTGTACTGTTGGGACAAGCTGATTTCCGAAGGAGCGTGCTGTTCTGGTTAAAACAGACAAATTCCCTCACACTTCTCTCTGTAGACAAACTTCACTTTCCATCTTTAAACTCTCCTATCTGCTAGCAAATTAATCCAGATGTTTTCAGAAATGTCTGTGGTGAAGCAACGGAAAATCATGGCCGTGTGGTTTTCCTGGTTGTAAAGCTGATTAATGATGTCGTTATTTTTCAATTCTTGCCAATTAATGTAAATGTGTGATGTGTTAAACTTGATTCTGTTAATAAATGACCCACTCGTTTGGTGAGTCAAAGATAATTAACGTCTCACGTCCACATTTTATTAAATTCACTGCACGTATGTTACACAGTCCAGAAAAATGAAAGAACCCGTTTTAACTGTATGAATATATCTCAGGATATGTCATACCACAGGACTGTTTGAAGAAGTGAAACAATTGAAAGAACTGATGATTAATAAAGACAGAAAAATAGCTGAACTGGAACAAAAAGTAGACGACATGGAACAATACACAAAAATAGACAACTTGGTGATCACTGGACTGGAAGTTAGGAACCGGACTTATGCAAGAGTTGTTGCTGGTACTAACATTACAGAAGACGCACCACAGGAAGAGCTATAGACTCTGGAGGAGCAAGTGGTGAATTTTTTACAAAACAAAGACATTGACATCGAACATGAGGACATTTCAATCTGTCACACCCTGCCCAACAAATCTGATAAAGCCAAACCATCCATAGTCATCAAGTTCATCAGCAGGAAATCAAGAAACAATGTAATAATGCAAGCAAAAAAACTGAAGGGAACAAATGTTTACATAAACGAACACCTAACTAAAAAAAATGGAAATATTGCACGTGAAGCAAGGTTGTTAAAAAAAACAGAAAAAAATAGCATCAACTTGGACAAGTAATGGAAACATCTGGATCAAAATACAGGAAGGATCTCAGGCTAAAATAATAAAAGACCTGAAGGATCTGGAAAAACTAAAATGAGCTCAGGAGATGACAGATGATAAATCATTGACATAACTTCACAAACAAGAAATTAACAAAATATAAAATGAACAAATACATTAAAACATGGCAACATACGAAGACTTAGAGTTTAAAATATACAATATTGAAGATGTGATTGATACAATTTTTCCCTGTAATAAAAGACTGTGAATATTATAATGAAGAACAGTTTAATGACATCAATATAACAAATGGAGGTCTCTCTATCATTCACTTTAATAGTAGAAGTTTAAATGCAAATATATCCAAAATAACAGATTATTTAAAACAGCTAAACAGAACCTTTACAATAATAGCACTGTCAGAGACATGGCTCAACGATGAAAACACAACTAATGTTCACATGGAAGGTATGAATTATATCATGTGAACAGAAGCAACAAAAGGGGTGGTGGAGTGGCTCTATTTGTTAAAAATGAAACAAAATGTAAATTAATTAATGAAATGTCAATCATTGTTGATAATATCATGGAAATAATAACAATAGAAATAATAAACAACAATGATAAAAACATATTAATAAGTTGTGTGTATCGATCTCCAGTATCAAATATAGAAATATTCACTGATAAAATCGTACAACTATTGGACAAGAGTTTTAATAAAAGCATTTTTTTGTGTGGAGACTTTAATATTGACCTGGGAAATAAAACAGATTCAAACAACATCAGTACATTTACAAATTCATTGTATAGTTTAAATCTTTATCTGTTAATATCAAAACCAACAAGAATTACATCTCATAGTGCTACAATAATCGATAATATTTTCACAAATATAACAAATGGGGATGTGATGGGAGGTATTTTAATGAATGATTTAAGTGATCACTTACCAGTTTTCACTATTTATAAAAATGATCAAAGCATTACAAAAGAAATTACAATTAAGAAAAAAACAATAAACACATCAAAAAAAGCATTGAACAAATTAAAAGATGATTTACATAAACAAAGCTGGAAAGACGTGTATGTTGATGATGTGAACAGATCATATGATGAGTTTATGAATATTTTGGGAGCTCTGTATGAAAAGTATTGTGTGCAAAATAATTATACAAAGAGAAATGTTGTTGATCAACCATGGATGACGAAAGGGTTGAGAAATGCTTGTAAAAAAAAAATTATTATTTGTATACATGTTTATTGAAATTGAGAACACAAGAGGCTGAAGAGAAATATAAGAAGTATAAAAATAAATTAGTAGTGATTATAAGGAAACACAAGAAGGAATATTATAGTGATTTATTAAAAAAAAGTAATGGTGATATGAAAGCAACATGGCGAGTAATAACTAGTGTTCTGAAAAGTCATAAAGCAAAAACAGGTATTCTACAATATTTTTTGAAGGATGACAATGAAATCCATGATGAAAATGAAATTGTAAATGGATTTAATCAATATTTTGTGAACGTTGGATCAAGCCTTGCAGCTAAAATACCAAAAGTAGACAATAATGTGAACCATTCAGTTATAAGTTGTGACAACAGTATTTTTCTTAATGGAACTGACAAAGAAGAAATAATGAATGTTGTAAAAAATCTTACAGATAAGAGATCAAAAGACTGGGTGGACATGGATATGATGTTTGTAAAGGACATAATGAGTTATGTTATCGAGCCGTTTACATATATTTGTAATTTATCATTTTCAAAAGGAATATTTCCAGACAATATGAAAGTAGCTAAGGTAGTTTCTCTCTTTAAAAATGGAGATAAATGTGTGTTCAATAATTATAGACCAATATCCTTATTACCACAGTTCTCAAAAATTCTAGAAAAACTATTTGTGACCAGATTAGATAAATTTATTACTAAACAAAACATTCTAAGTAGCAGTCAGTATGGGTTTAGAGCAAAAAACTCTACATCAATGGCTCTCATGGAATTAATAGAACAAATAACTACTGCTGTCGATCAAAAACAGTATTGTGTTAGTATTTTTGTTGATTTAAAAAAAGCATTCGATACTATTGACCACACTATTCTCCTTGAAAAATTAAATAAATATGGTATAAGAGGACTAGCATTACACTGGGTATCTAGCTATTTGAAAGATAGGAAACAGTTTGTACAAATAAATGGTGTAAAATCTGACCTCTGCAATATCACTTGTGGAGTTCCTCAAGGCTCTGTACTTGGACCAAAGTTATTTATTTTATATGTGAATGACTTGGTGAATGTATCAGGACTCCTCAAATGTGTCCTTTTTGCAGATGACCACTTTTTTTTTGTTTGGGTAAAGATGTAAAACGGATGTTGGAATTGATGAAGACAGAATTTGATAAAATACAAACTTGGTTTGAACTTAATAAATTATCATTAAATTTAGATAAAACTAAATAGTAACAAAAAGAGAACTGTTGATGATCTGTTTAAAATTGAGGGTGTTGAGATTTGTAGAGTTAATGAGATGAAATTTTTGGGTGTAATCATTGATGAACAGCTAACATGGAAAAATCACATAAATTCTGTAAGAACAAAAATATCTAAATCTATTGCAGTACTGTACAAAGTCAGGGATTTATTAAATGATAAATCTCTGTACATGTTATATAACACAATCATTGTTCCACATTTAATCTATTGTATTGATGTTTGGGGTAAAGCATGTAAAACATTTACAAAGCCTATTTTTATTTTACAGAAAAGAGCTGTAAGAATTATCACCAGAAAGCATTACAGTCACCCATCAAGCACATTATTTTATCAACTGAAGTTATTGAAGTTCCATGATTTGGTAGATTATAGTATTTTATCAGTTATGTATAGGGCTCAAAATAACACATTACCATTAAATATCCAAAGAAATTTTGTTAAAAAGCAAAGTTGTTATAATCTTAAGGGGATAGAGATATTTGTCAAACCAAAATTCAGAACTAGTCTGAAGGGAAGGTCTACCTCAATCCAAGGAGTTGGATTGTGGAATGGTCTAGAGGGTGATGTTAAAAATGCAATGTGTACATTTAAGAAAAAAATCAAAGCTGGATTGTTAAAAAATATATATATGAAGTAGCTTAGTGTGTTTTTTGTATTAGAATTAGAAAAATTTGAAAGAGTTATTTGTTTTGTTCTGTTACTTGAAGATTATTATGATTGAAATAATTGTTTGACAAAAGGGGCAGATATAATAAGATTTTTTCTTCTTTCTGCTGCCTTTCATTTTAAATCTCGTGTATCTTTTTATATTGTTATGGAATTATTTTGTACTTTTTTTTAAATGAATAAACTTTATACCATACCATACCATATACCTCATGTAGTAACAAAGCTGGCTATCCTGAGAAACCCACATTACAAGTAGCCTTAAAGCTGAGTAACTACTTCCTAATGTCAAAGTTGTGAAAACCTCTTATACCCCTCAGTATATGGAATATACAGTATATAAACATACTGTATGTTTATATATATATATATATATATATATATATATATATATATATATATATAAGATAAGATATGTAAGATGGCGGCGCCGGTGTATGTGGCTGCTCGTCTGTCCCTCTCGCGTTTGCTGTTGTTTGTGTTGTTTCTGACCTGGGTTGTCTGCCGAGCTGGGTCTCTGCTGGTGTACGATCGCAATACATTACTAGACCTCCGGCCACTGGTCCAGGATATGGAATTATTGGATGTTGCTGGCCAACAATCCTTGCCCCCGCTTCTGTCGGAGATTCCAAGCTACCTGTTCCGGGTTCCTGCGCTGCTTACACGGCGGAGACGTCATCGTCGTCGCGGTAGACGAAGCGGCTGGCTGGTGAAGCTGAAGTTTTATATGACGCACTGTTCTGCTTTTAACCGATCATCACATGGATCGTTTCTGGGCTCTCGGGTGCCTCGTCGTTTCTTGGATCCCGCTCATGTCTGCTTGGTGCCAGTGGTCGGCATTCAGGCTCCTCTGCATCGCCGTCCCCGCCCTTCTTGGATCAACATGCGCCAACGGTGTCTCCAAAACCTGAGACCGCTGTGCCGGGTTTCCCGACCTGTCGACGCCCAGGATCCAGTTCCTGTCAGGATTGGCCTGATAAACGCCAGGTCGCTTGGGAATAAAACTTTTATTCTTCGGGACTTTTTTAGCTGCCAAAACCTGGATTTTTTGTTTGTGACTGAGACGTGGCTGAGTGTTGGTGAGTACAGCACTCTAGCTGAGCTCTTACCAGCAAATTGTGCTTATTTTAATTCACCACGGGCCTCGGGGAGAGGGGGAGGCACAGCAACTGTTTACAAACAGGACTACAAATGTAAGCAGTGTTTTCTACAGACGTCTTTTCCCAGCTTTGAGTTTACATCTTTTGAGATGAGACACGTAAACCCAGTTTTCTGTGCTGTCGTCTACCGGCCCCCCAAATATAATAAGGATTTTTTAAGTGACTTTTCTGACGTTTATCTGGGATTTTAACTAATTATGACAAAGTTCTTTTTGTTGGAGACTTCAATTTGCACGTGTGCTGTCCTGATAAGCCTCTGGTAAAGGACTTTTTAAGCCTTCTGGACTCTTTTAATCTGGTACAGGCCGTATTCGGCCCTACACATGAACATGGACACACATTGGACCTGGTTATTTCCTGTGGTCTGCCAGTGACTAATCTGGAAATCTGTGACGCTGTGTTCTCGGATCACCTGCCTGTTTTATTCAGTGTCACTTTGACACCTACTACAGTTAAAACTCGCGCTGCTGTTCGGCGCTGTCAGATTATTAACCCTTCCACTGCCACTCAGTTCTCTGCTGCTTTTCTTCAGCTCTGTGGATCATCTGACTTCCTCCACTCCAATACAGAAGAGCTCTGGTCATGGTTCTGTTCTTCCTGTCAGACCATCCTGGACTCGGTTGCTCCGTTAAAAACTAGGCAGCCAAGGATTAAACCTGAGCCTTGGTTTAATGACAGAACTCGTGCTGTAAGGAAGGAATGTCGTCGTATTGAACGCAGATGGAAAAAGGACAAACTGCAGGTTACTTTTCAGATTTTAAAAGACTGTTGGCGTCTCTACCAGAGCACGGTTAAAGAAGCAAAAAGGGAATATTTGGCTAGTGTTATTTCTTTAAACAGCCATAACCCACGTGTTTTATTTGACACCATTGACTCTGTGCTTAATATTCCACAAAATGCCTGTTTGGAAGCTTCTCCTGGCATGTGTGAAAATTTGCTGCGTTTTTTAATTGAAAAGGTTGGTAGTACCAGGGCTCTTATTACAGCTCCTGACTCTGACCCCTCAGTTTCAGTCCCTTGCTCTGCTGTTTTTAATCAGTTTGAGCTTGTGACTGTTTCACTTTTAGAGGACGTAGTTGGCCGCATTAAGCCATCAGGTTCCCCACGTGATCCTGTCCCTCCACGACTTTTTAAAGATATTTTATCTAGCATAGGGCTGCCTGTTCTTGCAATTTTAAATGGCAGTCTGTCCTCAGGTGTGGTCCCTGCTAGTTTTAAACATGCAGTGGTGCAGCCCCTGCTTAAAAAACCTGGCCTTGATCCAACTGTTCTGGCTAATTATCGGCCTATTTCAAAGCTGCCTTTTCTTTCTAAGGTTTTAGAGAAACTTGTATACTGTCAGCTGACACAGTTTTTAAATGACAATGGCATTCTGGAGGTTTTCCAGTCAGGTTTTAAAACTCTCCACAGTACAGAATCTGCTTTAATTAGAGTTTTTAACGATATCCTTCTTGATTGTGATTCTGGTAATCATGTTGTTCTGATTTTACTTGACCTAACTGCTGCTTTTGATACAGTGGACCACAACATTTTAATATCGCGATTACGACATATTGTTGGTATTGATGGCACTGTTCTTAAATGGTTTAAGTCTTACTTGGAGGAGAGAACATTTTCAGTGAAAATTAATGACTCTGAATCATCTTCAGTTCCAATGCAATATGGTGTCCCGCAGGGCTCAATTCTGGGCCCTATGCTCTTCTCGTTGTACTTACTGCCTCTGGGTTCTATCCTTAGGAAACATGGGATTTCATTCCATTGTTACGCTGATGATTGTCAGATTTATTTACCCCTAAAGCAGAAGGATGGACATACGTTCACACATCTCCTGGAATGTCTAGGAGATATTAAAGCTTGGTTGGCCTTGAACTTTTTAAATTTTAATGAAAACAAAACCGAGGTGATGGTGTTTGGACCCAGTGGCTCCTGTGAGTCCTCCTCTATTAACCTGGGACCCTTGGAGAAATATTTTAAACCTGTTATTACAGATCTTGGTTTTAAGGTGGACAGTGATTTTAAATTGGACAGTCAAATCAAAGCCGTGGTTAAGTCCAGTTTTTATCATTTAAGGCGATTGGCGTCAGTGAAGTCTTTTCTCTCCAGGCAGCATTTTGAAATGGTGATCCACGCCTTTATTTCGACTCGATTGGATTACTGTAATGCACTTTATCTGGGAGTCAGTCAGTTGCTGCTCTCACGTCTGCAGCTGGTTCAGAATGCTGCTGCACGACTTTTAACAGGAACTCGAAAGAGGGAACATGTGACCCCTGTCCTGGCTTCACTTCACTGGCTGCCTGTATATTTTAGGATTCATTTTAAAATTCTTATGTTTGTTTTTAAATCACTGCATAATCTTGCCCCGGCTTACC
>NW_023619612.1:0-4707 GCF_014905685.2 Nematolebias whitei
TCTGTAGCTGTTAGCGTCTGTAGCTGTTAGCATCTGTAGCTGTTAGCGTCTGTACCTGTTAGCATGCGTTGCTGTTAACATGTGTATCTGTTAACATCTGTAGCTGTTAGCATGTGTAGGTGTTAGCATGTGTAGCTGTTAACATCTGTAGCTGTTATCATCTGTAGCTGTTAGAGTCTGTAGTTGTTAGCTTTTGTAGTTGTTAACTTCTGTAGCTGTTAGCATGTGTTCCTGTTAGCATGTGTAGCTGTAAGCGTCTGTAGTTGTTATTGTCTGTAGTTGTTAACATCTGTAGCTGTTAGCATCTTTAGTTGTTAGCGTCTGTAGCTGTTAGCGTCTGTAGCTGTTAGCATGCGTTGCTGTTAACATGTGTAGCTGTTAACATATGTAGCTGTTAACATATGTAGCTGTTAACATGTGTAGCTGTTAGCATGTGTAGCTGTTAACATCTGTAGCTGTTAACATCTGTAGCTGTTAACATCTGTAGCTGTTAGTGTCTGTAGCTGTTAGCATCTGTAGTTGTTAGCATCTGTAGTTGTTAGCATCTGTAGTTTTTAGCATGTGTAGCTGTTAACATCTGTAGCTGTTAACATCTGTAGCTGTTATCATCTGTAGCTGTTAACGTCTGTAGCTGTTAGTATCTGTGTTTGTTAGCGTCTGTAGGTAACATCTGTAGTTGTTAGTATCTGTAGTTGTTTGCGTTTGTAGTTTTTAGCATCTGTAGTTGTTAACGTCTGTAGTTGTTAGTATCTGTAGCTGTTAGTGTCTGTAGCTGTTAGTATCTGTAGCTGTTAGTGTCTGTAGCTGTTAGCGTCTGTAGCTGTTAGTGTCTGTAGTTGTTAGTGTCTGTAGCTGTTAGTGTCTGTAGTGGTTAGCGTCTGTAGCTGTTAGCGTCTGTAGCTGTTAGCGTCTGTAGTCGTTAGTGTCTGTAGCTGTTAGTGTCTGTAGTTGTTAGCGTCTATAGCTGTTAGCGTCTGTAGCTGTTAGCATGCGTTGCTGTTAACATGCGTAGCTGTTAACATCTGTAGCTGTTAGCGTCTGTAGCTGTTAGCGTCTGTTGTTGTTATCGTCTGTAGTTGTTAGCGTCTGTAGTTGTTAGCATCTGTAGTTGTTAGCATCTGTAGTTGTTAGCGTTTGTCGTTGTTAGCATCTGTAGTTGTTAACGTCTGTAGTTGTTAGTATCTGTAGCTGTTAGTGTCTGTAGCTGTTAGTATCTGTAGCTGTTAGTGTCTGTAGCTGTTAGCGTCTGTAGCTGTTAGTGTCTGTAGTTGTTAGTGTCTGTAGCTGTTAGTGTCTGTAGTTGTTAGCGTCTGTATCTGTTAGCGTCTGTAGCTGTTAGCATCTGTAGCTGTTAGCATGCGTTGCTGTTAACATGCGTAGCTGTTAACATCTGTAGCTGTTAACATGTGTAGCTGTTAGCATGTGTAGCTGTTAACATCTGTAGCTGTTAGAGTCTGTAGTTGTTAGCGTTTGTAGTTTTTAACATCTGTAGCTGTTAGCATGTGTTCCTGTTAGCATGTGTAGCTGTTAGCGTCTGTAGTTGTTAGTGTCTGTAGTTGTTAACATCTGTAGCTGTTAACATCTGTAGCTGTTTACATCTGTAGCTGTTATTATCTGTAGCTGTTAGCGTCTTTAGTTGTTAGCGTCTGTAGCTGTTAGCGTCTGTAGCTGTTAGCGTCTGTTGCTGTTAGCATGCGTTGCTGTTAGCATGCGTTGCTGTTAACATGTGTAGCTGTTAACATATGTAGCTGTTAACATGTGTAGCTGTTAGCATGCGTTGCTGTTAACATGTGTAGCTGTTAACATCTGTAGCTGTTAACATCTGTAGCTTTTAACTTCTGTAGATGTTAGCGTCTGTAGCTGTTAGTGTCTGTAGCTGTTAGCATCTGTAGTTGTTAGCGTCTGTAGTTGTTAGCATCTGTAGTTTTTAGCATGTGTAGCTGTTAACATCTGTAGCTGTTAACATCTGTAGCTGTTAACATCTGTAGCTGTTAACGTCTGTAGCTGTTAACGTCTGTAGCTGTTAGCGTCTGTAGCTGTTAGCGTCTGTAGTTGTTAACGTCTGTAGTTGTTAGCGTCTGTAGTTGTTAGCGTCTGTAGTTGGTAACATCTGTAGTTGTTAACATCTGTAGTTGTTAGCGTCTGTAGTTGTTAGCGTCTGTAGTTGTTAGCATCTGTAGTTGTTAGCATCTGTAGTTGTTAGTGTCTGTAGTTGTTAACATCTGTAGCTGTTAGCATGTGTAGCTGTTAGCATGTGTAGGTGTTAGCATGTGTAGCTGTTAACATCTGTAGCTGTTAACATGTGTAGCTGTTAGCATGTGCAGCTGTTAGCATATGTAGCTGTTAGCATGTGTAGCTGTTAGTGTCTGTAGCTGCTAGCATGTGTAGCTTTTAGCATGTGCATCTGTTAGCGTATGTAGCTGTTAGCATGTGTAGCTGTTAGCATGTGTAGCTTTTAGCAGCCACGTGTCGTCGCGTGCTTGGATAATCTAGTCTCGTGCCTGTGTCTCTTTTTTTCTGTGTAGGAGCAGGAGCTTCACGTCAAACCTCCACCAACCACATGTTTGTTCTCTAACAGGTATGGTTGTAATTTCTAGTAAAGTTGTTCAATATTAAACTTCGGTCCAGCAGCCTCCACTTCAAAAAGTCAGCGCTCACGCGGTTTGGTTGTGCACGCGCTAACACCACCAGGTAGTCACGCTTGCGAGGTTCTTTCAAAATAAAAGCTGATGTGTGTCTCCTGTTGGTACAAACTCTGGACATAAAACACATGTTAGCACTGGAAGCTGTAAGGGACCAACATTCCTGCTCAGCTGTTTCCACAAAAAGTTTCAATCTCGCCCCCATATCCAAAGAGTAGAGAACTTTTTGTGTTGTAAGTTAAATAAATAAGAAACTCCAGTGAGTTTTTCATGTTTTGACTCGAGTTGATTGAAGTCATTCTTGCTGGTCCATGTTCAGAAATGATTTTTAATGTCCGCCTGTGAATATGATCCATAATATTTGACTTTAGTCTCTGTTTTGTGGTTATTTGTATGTTCATGATGTGAGAATGTTCAATTGTTTTCCCTGAAGTTTCCATTAATATTAAAACAAAACTCTTAGTTTCCAGTGACCAGTCTCACTTCAGGCTGACTGTAGAACATCTCCAGATGTTGCTCACCAGATGTCACCAAGACCTCATGTGGAATTTCAAAATAAAGGCCCTGCAAAGTTGGACATTTTCCATAGAATTGTCCCTAAGTTTCTGTGTTTGTTGCTCGTTCTTCAGGATGTTGTAGAAACAGCGAGGGTAAGTACGGCTTTACCAGAAATCACATCATTAGTGTAGTATGACATATGCAGGATATATTCATACATTTTCACGAGTTCTTCATTTTTCTGACTGTGTAAATGTCGTGCATTGAGTTTAACAGAAATGCGAACGAGAGACGTTATTTATCTTTGACCCATCAAATGAATGCGGTCATTTATTTGCAGAATCAAAGTTTAACATCACACATTTACATTAATTTGGCAAAATATGAAAACAATAACATGGCTAGTTTCACAGAAAGTGGGCACAATAAGGCGATTGTCCTCACTTCTCAGCAGAACAGCAGACATCAATCACACGGCGGTGATTGAGAACTTTGCTTCAGATATTTCTAAAATATCTGTAATGATTTTAGGAGAAAGGAGAGTTTAAGATGGAAAATGGTGATTTATCTTACAGAGAGATGTGTGAGGGAATTAATCTGTTTGACCAGAAACGTGCACGCTCCTTCAGTTCTCAGCTTGGTCACGGTACGCTTGGTCGAAGTAGAACTTTTACCTGGTTGATGATAGATCAGCGTCTGTATAGAATCCTTCCTTTGACTCTTTCAGCGTCTCCGTTGAGAACAGCTAAAATACTTCGAGAGTCGTGCGAGGTTTTCCAAACAGAAGTTATAATTCCCAAAATCGTCCCTGCATTCTGGATTCAAGGACTCTGAACTCCTTCAGAGCTCTACTCCTTTAAGCTCTTTTCATCTCGTCGCGTCTCTCTTCGACAGAGACTCGACACAGACATCAGACCTTCTTTTGACACTTCTCCATGAGCTGCATCCGACAGAACTCTCTCCCCAACACACTCTAAGCGAACCGGGAAGTTGCCACATTTAAATGGGTTCGACTTCCGGGTCATTTTCGAGCTTTTTGATTGGTCGATGGACCAGAACAGAGGTGTGGTTTGTGATGTAAGGTGTTATCAAAGTCAAGGGCAGATATTAAGTTTGTTTAAAACAGACAGAAAGATTATTGGAGAAAACCAGACTTCGTGGAGTCAAACTCTCCTGTATCTTCTGTAAAAGTTAAACATGACATTTCTTTTTCAGTAAACTTTTAGTTGACCGAACCTCGAACTCTAACACACTTACAAATTTGCTCATTGAAGACAGAAAATCAAGAAATGCATATTAACCTGATTTCTTCTTAGAATGAGGAATAAAAATCATTACTTACTGTTTATGTAAATAAAATGAGTAGTTCTCTTCAACCTGTAAACATTGTTTGAACCAACACAATTTGGTTATCAAAACATTTGTAAAATAGTAATGATCATAGAGAATTGTCTTTTCTACTTGATTAATTCAAGAAAGAAAGTCTCAGGATGGGTCAAACTGTATTTCTGGATGCAGATCAATGAAATAACAGTTTCTGTCCATCTGGTCAGATTTGACATCAGGT
>NW_023619612.1:4807-8921 GCF_014905685.2 Nematolebias whitei
AACAGTTTCTGTCCATCTGGTCAGATTTGACATCAGATCAAGTTCACTACATTAGTGCAGAAAATTTATTGTCTCGTTGAAATGCAACATAGTTCAAGTCAAAAGAGGAATGTTTCTTTTAAAATCATTTATATGTTTAATGTTTTTAAGTGACAATAACCATTGGGAAAAATAAAGTTCAAATTGTACATTAATGTCAGAAATGACATTTATATCATTTTAACACCAAGTGTTTGTTTTTCCTGGTAAATGTTGAGAATTACAAGAGCTTTGTGTTATTTGTCCATGTCGACCAAAATCACTGGAGGTTTCTGGTTAGTGTGCATAAAAATGATACTTGTTGTTCTCTCAGAACATTTTAATTTAAAGTTTCATGTTTTGATTTGTGCAGAAACTCTGTGAACCACACAGTCTTTCTGGTGGATCAAGTTCAGCAGAAGACGATTCAAAAGCTGCAAAAACATTTAGGTAAGTATTTATTAAGAGACAGAGGAGAAAAGTCTAACACTGAATTATATCTGGTGAGCTGCTTTTAAAATGATTTTAGTTGCTGTTATGGCCATGAAGGACAGAGTGCACATTTTATTCAAGTTTGATTCAGGAACATCATAAATTACACATGAATGTTTTTCACTGAAACTAAATGAATCTTCAAACTTCATGTGTAGAGCTTTTGTTACTTGTTTATTGTTTGTACCTTTTCTTATGGTTTCTATATTTTTTAGATTGCCAGAGAAGTGATGAAGACTTTCCTGATATTCCAGCATCAGGTTTGAAAGATCCAAACTGGAAATCATAAAGTAAAGAGGAATGGGTCAACAGATACTGACTGCATCAGGTTTGGTCCTGAAGGTTTGATTTCAACATTCTAATAGACTTATGCATTATTGTCCAACAAGGAAGTGACTAAAAATAGTTCACTCTGAAGATAATAATATTTTAAAGTACAAAGGTTGTTAAGAAGGTGAAGAGGAGACGAATAATATCTGATTGGTTGAGCTGAGAAATGAAAAGGCTGAATGTGATTCAAATAAGTGATAAAGTTCACAATCACATTTGACTCTTCAAGAGAATTGTGTGTAAATAAATCAAACAATGATGTGTTTGAAGCTTTAAGGTCAAAATGCAGGTAAATCCAGTCAGAAATGTTCTTTGTATAAAACTAAACACTAGAACTCGACCTGACTGGATAAATGTGGATCCAGCAACACAATTCCCTCAAAAACTACGTTTCTACTGCAGCTTTGCAAAGTATTACTGTGTGAATGTAAAATATGTCGTATTTAATTGTAATATGTTTCTTCTGAGTGTTTTGTCTGGCTCCATGTTACTTCATTAGTTGGGTCCATGTTTGGTTTGTGATGAACAGAACTCCACAATCAAATCAAACCATCCAGTGGCTCTATTGTTGTGACGATGCATCCCATGATGTCCACTTGTGTTCAAGTGGCAGCTCAGTTTGTGTACAAGTACTAGATTGTATGATGTGTTGAGTGTTGTATCACAGTTTCATGGTGGCTGGCTCTGCCTTCAGCAGGAGCAGTTCTGTTCGCACTTTCATGTTTTACCAGAGCTCTTTGTAATTATATTTTTATAAAGTATGCTATATTTTAAAACTACACACATATTTTACATCCAACATGTAGATTTTTATTCAATAACAATAAAATGAAGTCAGCTCTTATTAAAGAAGGATGTGACAGTGTGAGGTTTGAAATGTTATTTTTCTTATTAAATGTAACAATAGACATCATTATGATGATGTCACTTTTAAATGTGACTTGAATTGTGTTTGATTTGTGCAACAACTGTTCCATGTGATCTCTGCAAACCCACCTGGAGCACGGCCTCCAGGGAGACTAAATAATCAAAGAACAAAACTATAATGATCCAAAGAGAAATGACTTGTGATGTGAAACATAAAGATCCATGAAATCATGATGAAAACACACTGATCGTGACATCATCACAGAGAAATCATCTTCAGTGCTCTTTATGAAATGGAAGAAGTTACAGGAAGCAGCTTTATGTCGTCCACATGACGTTTATCATTTGAAATGATGGAGTCATTTTTACATTCACATATTAATAACAGCTTTATGGTGAGAGTTACTGATCTAAACAATTGTAAAATAGTGTAAATTCATTAAAGTATGAAGGAGATGAAGGTGTAACATTCCTTGAACTCATCAGAACATCTGGTCATAGTGGATGTAGTTTGAGCGTTTGAGTCAAACTGTACAGATGACCTTATGAACAATCTCAGGTTATTGTGGGAGATCATTTGTGATCTGTTACCTCTTGAAATATGTTTTGAGGATGACTCTCAGCTACTGCCACATCAGCTGCAGTTCAGTATCTGACACACTCAGTACTTGTGATTTTGGTTCAATTAGCTGTGGTGGCCATCTTGAATAGGTCGACTCCTAAAGATAGATTTACTTACAAATATTACTTTTAGAGACTTTGACTCAAATCAATCACTAATTTCATAACATCATTTGAGAATGTAAAGGATAAATAAAGAATCATTTTAACTCAGATCAATGAGATTTCTAACTTATTTAGCAGATCTGGTGAGACACGTGAGGAATCATCAAGGTCAAACCAGTCTCTCATGTAGTGGTCACGTAGGTACGTGCCACTAGTTGTAGTATGACAAATATATGAGATATATTTGCATACTTTTTCACGAGTTCCTCATCTTTCTGACTGTGTAATGTCGTGCATTGAATTTAACAGAAATGTAACGAGAGACGTTATTTATCTTTGACCCATCAAATCAATGCGGTCATTTATTTTCAGAATCAAAGTTTAACATCAAACATTTACATTAATTTGGCAAAATATGAAAATAATAACAGACAAGTTTCACAAATAATGAACTTCAAATCACTCGGCGGTGATTTGAGGACTTTGCTTCAGATATTTCTAAAATATCTGTACTGATTTTATGAGAAAGAGGAGAGTTTAAGATGAAATGGAGATTTATCTTACAGAGAAATATGTGAGGAAATTAATCTGTTTGACCAGAAATTTGCACGCTCCGTCAGGTCTCAGCTGGCCCACGGTACACTTTAGTCGAAGAAGAAGCCTTTACCTGGTTTGACGATAATCAGCTCAGTAAGAATCCTTCAGACTGTATCAGCGTCTCCGTTGAGAACAGCCAAAATCCTTGGAGAGTCGTGCGTGGGTCGTTCAAACAGAAATTATAATTCCAAGACGTCTCTGGATCATCCTGAACGCGTTCTGCATCCAAGAACTCTGAACTCCTTTCATTCTTTAACTCTCAGCAACTCTTCATTGTCAGCAACTCTGACTCTGCCACTCTCAGACTCTTCTCAGACTCTCTTGGAACCGTCTGCACTCTGCCTCATACAGAACCGAGAAGTTTTCACATTTTAAATGAGTTTACTTCCGAGTTTACTTCAGAGCTTTCTGATTGGTCGGTGGACCAGAAAGAGGTGTGGTTTTTGACGTAAGGTGTTTATCAAAAGTCGAGGTCAGAGAATGAGATTGTTCAACAACTGACAGAGAGATTATTGCAGAAAAGCAGACTTCGTGGAGTCTCTATTCTGATTATCTTCTCAAATAGTTAAACATGACATTTCTTCTTCAGTAAACATTTTGTTGACCGAAGCTTCAACTTTCACATACTTACGACTTGGCTCATTTCAGACAGAAAATCAAGAAATGCATATTAACCTGATTTCTTCTTTGAATGAGGAATAAAAATCATTACTTACTGTTTATGTAAAATAAAAATGAGTAGTTCTTTTCAACCTGTAAGCATTGAGTGAAACTAACACAATTTGATTATCAAACATTTGTAAAACAGTAATGATTATAGAGAATTGTCTTTTCTGCTTGATTAATTCAAGAAAGAAAGTCATCAGATGGCTCAGACTTATTCAGATCAATGAAAATAACAGTCTCTGTCCATCTGATAGATTTGAGGTCATCAGGGTCAGATCAGGGCCAGATCAGGTTCACTACACTCATCTCCACTAGTGATGGTCAACAAATTGAACTTGTATCTTCATTCAAATATCTGGGATTTTTAATTGATGACAAATTGTCTTTTAAAGCACATATTCAGTTTACTGTAAATAAA
>NW_023619613.1:0-8914 GCF_014905685.2 Nematolebias whitei
GTTGAGCGCAGTGTGGACCACAGAGGAGATTGCATCCTCTGTTGATCTATGTAAAGGCTCCCACAGACGCGGGCGTACCGTGAGCTGCACGGACATTGTGCACATTGTCCACAGACGTATGAAACTTCATACTTGAGCGTACACCCTGATTGGCTGCAGCCAGCTCCGCAGGTGAGGGGTATTTACCTCCAGGACAAATTGAGTTCACCGATTAGTCATTTGCTGACATGCCTACTGGATTGATTGACAGGTTGCAAAAACAAAAAAAAATTAGAGTTGGCAGCCCCAGACACATTCTGTGTTTAAATGGTATTAATAAAAAGTTCTAACAAATAAACAAACAAAACAAAAAACAAGGAGCGCTGGATCTGCAGTCCACACATCAGACCAGCCCACTGTTGCCCACTATTGTGTGACACAGAGTACGTGTACGTGGTTGTAAAAATTGATCTTTGAGTGGACATGCTTGCGGGCAACCGTTTCAAATCTAATCTGGTACGCGTGGACCTCCGCGGACTCAGGTACGCCCGAGTCTGTGGGAGCCTTAGGAGTCCGGGAGCAATTAGGGATTAGGTGGCTTGGGTGTCATGCTCAGAGGCATCACGACATGTGGGAATGGCTGGGTATCAAACCTGGGACATTCGGGTTCCGAGTCGGCTGCCCTACGTCTACCCCATCTCAGCCCTCACTGAAGCCCTCTTTGTCTTTGATGTGTGTCTCATCGGTGTATGAATGGGATAAAGCACTGATTGTTCTTTGTATAGTATCGATAAGATAGAAAGACGCTAATGTAGTGAACTTGATCTGATGTCAAATCTGACCAGATGGGACAGAAACTGTTATTTCATTGATCTGCATCCAGAAATACAGTTTGACCCATCCTGAGACTTTTTTTCTTGAATTAATCAAGTAGAAATGACAATTCTCTATGATCATTACTATTTTACAAATGTTTGATAATCAAATTGTGTTAGTTCACTCAATGTTTACAGGTTGAAGAGAACTACTCATTTTTATTTACATAAACAGTAAGTAATGATTTTTATTCCTCATTCTAAGAAGAAATCAGGGTAATATGCATTTCTTGATTTTTCTGTCTTCAATGAGCAAATTTGTAAGTATGTTAAGGTTCAAGTTTCGGTCAACTAAAAGTTTACTGAAAAAGAAATGTCATGTTTAACTTTTACAGCAGATAATAGGAGTAGAGACTCCACGAAGTCTGAAGTTCTCCAATAATCTTTCTGTCTGTCACTAAAACAATCCTTGACTTTTCATAACACCTTATATCACAAACCACACCTCTTTCTGGTCCATCGACCAATCAAAAAGCTCTCAAATGAACCGGAAGTCGACCCATTTAAATGTGGCAACTTCCCAGTTCAGTGAGCTGGCTGCGCTCTAGAATGAGTTCAACATGGGAGTTTTCAGAGCTTGAAAGTTTTTCCTGGAGAAGAGTTCCAGACTTTAACTCTCTGAAGAGAGTTAAAGAGTTCAGAGTTCTTGGATGCTAACGCAGGCGTCCAGAATGCTTCTATTGGAAACCAGAACGCAGGGACGATTTTGGGGATTATAACTTCTGTTTGGATAACCTCGCACGACTCTCGAAGTATTTTAGCTGTTCTCAACGGAGACGCTGAAAGAGTCAAAGGAAGGATTCTATACCGACGCTGACCTATCGTCAACCAGGTAAAAGTTCTACTTCGACCAAGCGTACCGTGACCAAGCTGAGAACTGAAGGAGCGTGCACGTTTCTGGTCAAACAGATTAACACTAGAAGTCCCAGGAATTTCAACCTCCCCCCAGAAGTCCTGAAAAAGGGTCAAAAGACCCTTAGCACTAGAGTGACTAGATTTTCAAGATCCTGAGGACAAACCCCCTCCTTCTCCTCAACAAGTTGCGGGCCATTAACTGCCATTTGTTTTAAATATGCACACAAGTAACTCAGACACACCCACCTTACCAGACTGCATTCCAATGTCCAATCCAGGGAGCAGGGGATTTAGAAGCCAGGTTCACTTGCGCAAAAAAGCGCAGCCTTAGTCAAAGTAGTGCTCCAAACCGGACAACTCTGATGGCTCCAATTAGCATCCTTTCATTTGTAAATGTGGCCATTGCCTTAGGAATCAGCAGGGGAGAGATAAGCTGAACTCACACAAACGTCCGTCTAATACTCCAAACAGATGCAAAATCAACTGGTTATATTTTGAACTTATATCTCTTGGTGGCACGTTGGTGCACATTTTGAACAAATTGAAGTCGATTTACCGTTTATTTTTCAATTGGTTTGGCTCATTTCTTGAAACCGAGATGACATTCTCAAAACCCCATGTGAAACACAACTCAAGAGACTTTGCATTTTGAGGTTACTGACAATTTGTATGAAACACATATTTTGTTTTGAAGCATACATGAAGTGTTTTGGGAGAGATGCATTATCCAGGTCATTTTGCCAAATGAACAAAACAAAACAAAAGTTTGCAAAACATACAATCTGTTTCAAGATATTTGCAAAAGTTTTTCTAAAATATTTTAGTAATGTTTTTCTTTCAGAAAAAAGAGAAGTGGGTTCAAAATGACAGTTTAGAAAAAAATAACCAAATTAATTGTGAGAAGAAGGCACTCAAGGAGAAACTGCTTCAGCAACAACCTTCCACACCCAGCCCTGGCAAAAGGGCAAAGTGTCAGATCAAACATCGATGCACGAACAATTGTGCAACTGTGAGATGCGTCAACTGCTACAAATACACATGTGGCAAATGTACCAGGGACATACCCTGGCAGTGCCAGGTATGTTTCCACAGTGCAGATGGACTGCTGAGTGAGTGCTGAAATGCCAGTCACACAAGGAGGACATGCCACTCACACACACGCAGCCCCCCCACTAGAGCATAGTGTAAATATGTGTAGAATTGTTTTATCCCTTGTACTTTTTATGACAAAAATAAAAAGCATGGAAACAAATAACGGTTGTTGTTTTTTATATTTCTCATGCTGAAGTTTTAGTCCTCTTGACTTACACACAATTGCTTATGGTCTGTGCTTTTTTGCTCAAAACTAAGCTAAATACTATATATATCCAAACAAAATATGTGTTTCATACAAATTGTCAGTAACCTCAAAATGCAAAGTCTCTTGAGTTGTGTTTCACATGGTGTTTTGAGAATGTCATCTCGGTTTCAAGAAATGAGCCAAACCAATTGAAAAATAAACGGTAAATCAACTTCAATTTGTTCAAAATGTGCAACAACGTGCCACCAATATATATATATAAAAAATCTTCATATTATAAAATACAATAAACTGAATATAACTAACTAGAAACTAAATGGCTAAACTCAATGGAAAACAGTTAGTTGGGAGTTAAGCGTGCCCCCTCCTGTGGTGCACCAGTAATGGCCTTATTTACAAAACAAAAGCGCCTGTTAACAGCTCATTATAGGATGTTAGCTAAAATCCTTCAGGTCACTCGACCCGTCTCTGGGTTCCAAAGGTAGAAATGTTAAATGACCCTTCTCTGGGACTTCTAGTGTTAATTCCCTCACACATCTCTCTGTAAGATAAATCTCCATTTTCCATCTTAAACTCTCCTTTCTCCTAAAATCATTACAGATATTTTAGAAATATCTGAAGCAAAGTTCTCAATCACCGCCGTGTGATTGATGTCTGCTGTTCTGCTGAGAAGTGAGGACAATCTCCGTATTGTTCCAACTTTCTGTGAAACTAGCCATGTTATTGTTTTCATATTCTGCCAAATTAATGTAAATGTGTGATGTTAAACTTTGATTCTGCAAATAAATGACCGCATTCATTTTGATGGGTCAAAGGTAAATAACGTCTCGTTACATTTCTGTTAAATTCAATGCACGACATTTACACAGTCAGAAAAATGAAGAACCCGTCTTAAACAGTATGAATATATCCTGCATATGTCATACTACATTTGGTGGCCCGGTACATGCTCATAAATGACTGTGTACTCGTGTAAAGATTGATTTTACATGTTGGCATGAAAAATAACAGTTTTGTCAGCTGTGATTGAACGCAGCGTGCTGGAGCTGCCGCTTGAAGTGGAACTCTGCATGTTTACGCTGTGTTACGCTAGTGATGTTTTGAAAGCTGAAATAGTGTCATTAAGTGTTTTTAAAGCTGAAATTGTACGCCTGTTACGTGTAACTAAGCTGATGAGCTGTGGAAAACGTTATTCTGTTTAAAAGGACGGAGGTTCTGCTGCAAGACCCGGCTGTGGTCCGGTTCGGTTCTGAAAAAGTTCGAACGAGTTGTTTTTAAACGGTTTAAAAGACGTTGTGCCACGGGGCGCCACCTCAACTAAGCTCAGAGAGTTAAACGTTACAATTTTTAACAGAAAAAGTGCATTTTGACAGTTTAAAAGACGAAAAGTTGACGAACTTATTTCAGGCTAATCTAACATGCTAGTTGGAAAAACGCCTCGTGATTGGTTGAATTTGCTGTTGTGGAGCGCTCTGATTCGCTGAGAAGTTGAATGACGTGCCTACGTCATTTCCTCTCACCCCCGTGCCGCTCTGTCATTGGTGATTTCAGTCACGTGACCCGGATATGAAAACTCGTTTTCATAGGGAAATAAAATCTGCTTTTTAAAGCTGAAAAGCGCTTTAAAGTGTATTTTGACACGCTGGTTAAGTTCTTCGAAGCATACTCGCTGAAATTTTGTCACGTTAGAGTTTAAAATCCGTCATTAAATGATGTTTTTGAACAACGCTAGCGATGCTAATTTTAAGCTAACAGCTAACGACCGGATGAGTGACGTGTCACGTCACTCCCTCCATGTCGGAAATGAGCTTTGCCGTGCTTAAAATCACTAAATAAAGCCGCCATATGTCCCAAAAACTCTTGTTTCATGCTAAAAAGTCGTGCTTGTTAAAGAAACGCCACGTTTACGCTTAAATTCGTTCAGAAATGTTGATTTTAACCGAGTTTAGCCGAAGCTAACTTTAAGCTAAGCGGCTAAAAACAGGATGTCAACTGAACGTCACAGGAAGTCGTCATAGACTCCTGCTGGTAGAAAGCTAAACACTGCCACCTCCTGGAGAAACTTGAATTCACGGTTTCACTTCAGTTTTAGGTTTAAAAAGTGAAATTAAACGTTTTTTTTTTAAGGCATTTTTGAGTTAATAAACGTTCCTCAAAGCTGAATAATCACTGTTATCTTGTATTTAAAAAGTGAAGGGTATTTATGCAGAGAAGCATTTACCAACACATTTTTATTCACTGGTAACTCCTTAAGAAAAAGGTACAAAATGAAAAATTAGAAACTTTTTAAAAGATACGGTTCAAATATTCACAGAGTTGAAAAGTTTACTCATTTTGCTTGAAAGATAATACACGTTTAATTGCAAAATCACTAATTAAGAGTAAACTTACCAGGAAAAAGAAACTTTTCTGTTTAAGTTGCCACCTAAAAAATACATCTTCCTATTTAATTTTAAATAGAAGATTTGCAGGAGGACAGGAGTAATAACAGTTTTTCTGAAGAAGGACTGATTAATCCTGACACATCATCAACTGTTCTTTTTCTTTTCACCACTTGGTTCTATGAGTAACTGTAAATAGCAAATTTCTGGAACAGAACGGTTTAAAAAACGTTTTAAACTGATGATTGCTGTGAGACTAAAGAAAAATTGCAGGTTTATTAAAAATTCAGTGCTTTAGAGTAAAATACACTAAAAAGAGCTTGGTAACTAGTACCTGTTGAAAAATAAGCACATACAAGTAACACTGCCGAGAGCATTTACTTAAATATTCATGAATTGGGGTAAAACCTGAGAAAGGTACCCACGTTTGAATAAGTGACTTATAACAGTACTTCTGTGTAAACCCAAAAAGCTAAAATAGTGTGAAAACTCAATGACAACTTGAATACAAATATTTACCTGTAAAATATCTGAAGCTTGCAACTGTTTTAAACAGATAAAGTGCTACACAGTGAATGAACATGACAGGTGCGTTAGAAAAAGACTTTGGTCCTTATGGGATAAGGGACTGCTTACAGAATGCGTTAGCGCTTCTGACAGATTCCTTACATCCATATGATAAACAGGCAGAGCGCATGAACCCAAAAGAGTTATTGGACAATCTTAAGGAGGTTGCAGAAAGTGTGACCTCTACAGAAATTACAAAGTCAAGTTATGAAAAGCTGGCTAAAATTGCAATTTTGCTGAAAGAATCATTCTATACGGTTGTTGAGAAAGCTGATTACCTTGCAATAAGGTTAGACAGTGAAAAAGAGGTGGTTCAGAAAATTGAAGAACACTTCCTTCAATTTAAAAGTGAACACGAAGTCCTCACAAAAAAACATTCTGTACAGATGTTTCAATCACAGCAAAATGCAAATGCAGAAATTGATTCGCTGAATAGCAAAATAGATGTGCTTAACAAAGATCTGGAAGAATGCAGAATAGATAAACACAATCTACAACAGCTACATATGCGTTTAGAATGTGATTATCATACATCACAGGAACGCTTAAAAACATGTGAGGAAAAACTAAGAGCAGCAACAAACAAGATTTCTGACGTGGGGCGAGTTTGTCTGGAACTCAGAGAAGACAGTGGACAGAGTCCAGGTCACCCACAAACACCTCAGAAAGATATTGTTGCACCTCCTGCTCGTAATCCACCCTCACCTAAAATGGTAGGAACAGACCTGAACAGGTCTCCTCCACAAAACATGCAACAGAGTGCATGGAAACTGTCTCCTTCAATGGATGATTTGCAAAAAATCTCAAAATATGTACAACGCTTTGTACCTGGACCGATGGGCTCATCTGGAACAAAAGCGTACCTCAGAGAACTGGAGTTCAGATTGAGATCTTATCCTAATGCTACGGTAGAGGATAGGATCAGTCTGATAAGACTCACTTCGGACAGAGAGGTGTTTACCTTCATCGAGCGTCTACCTGATGCAACGAGAAGGGATTACAACCTTCTGTGTGAAGCTTTGATCAGAGAGTACGACCCCTGCACAGGACCAGCTGGATACCCAGCCGCTGACAAGGTCACGCAGGGCAAGAATGAACATCCAAAGATCTATTACAAAAGAATCTTCCAAGCTTATTTTGGTTACAGAAATGAAACCGGAATGGAGGAAGAAGAAAATTTTAAATTTGTTTTCAGCAAAAATCTCCACACTGACATACGCATGTCAGTACAAATTATGGCAAATTTCAGAGAAAAATCAATAAATGAGATTAAACAGTGTGCTGTGAATGTATTCGAGGTACGTTCTCATGCTAAGACGCCCATAGAGGTGTTTCCTGGTGTAGAGGTTAAACCCCACTCCCTAGAAATGGAAGGAAGGTGCGCGCCACCTCCTCCTAAGACAGGCGAGAAAAGGCAGTATTTTCAAACTAACAAACCACGTAATGAAGGTGCACGCTGGGACAAAAAGGCTCCTCTTTCAGAGGATGAACGTGATTGTCGTACATGGGGCATGCGGAGGACGCAAAAATATGGGAACCGAGAGGACCCATATTATCAGGGGAAATCCGAAGAGGAACCCCCAAAAGACGTACCTAGCCGCCTCCCACCTCGGACGAAACGTCCCGAGGCGAAAAAATCACAAATGTTCCAGAAAAAAGGCCCTAAACCTCTGAGCTCGGAAGAGACAGAGGAAATGCAAAGGTTTTTAGACACTTTGATACACGCTGAAATGGGAACCCGACCAGGAGCACTGTGTAGTGATGCGATCGCTACTAACTCTGACGGCGCGAATGACAACATTACAGATGTCGGTGAAACACACCAAGACATTGCTGTTATTGCCTCCAACAACCCCTCATCGGACAAGGGGGGATAAACTCACACACAAACGATGATGAGTCATCGCAAACTGAAAACTCAGAAACTGATTTTCATGATTTTGAACTAGGCATTCCAGTTCTGGGAGGACTCCCAGATAATCTGGTACCGAGTCAAGACACTGGGCCAGTATGTTTCACGAAACCATCACAGGCCACAGCTCTTTTCTCAACCAATGACGTCGACCAAGGACCACAAACCTATGGTGCCTTGCCCATAGACAGATCCGACGACTCAGAAAAGGATTCGTTGGAGCTCCCCAAGGAGCAAGAACCCTCATCAGTCTCATCACAGATTGAACAGGTGGTCGCTCAAGCCGACACTCTGACATCTGATGAAGAAAGAGACAAACTTCGCCAAGTTCTTTTAAAATATGAAAAGTCACTTCCAACTGACCCAGACATCATCCAACTTCAGAAGTTGGATGATCCTGCAATTACATCGATGATACTGTGTCTGACTGACCCAGACAAATACACTCCATCGAAAGTCAAACTGGATTCCGATCCAGACCTAAAAGTCCTCTTTCAGCTGCGCAAACAGTTAAAACTACTCAAGGACAACCTAACTTTAGCTCATGGAGCGACGTCCTCACCCGTGTTCGCAGTCTCCCATGACCGAAGGGGGGTGACGCCAGTTAGGATAATGCTACCAGACGCGATAACATGATCAAATCTGACATTCAGAGTGAGTGGCGCACCGAAACGTCGTTTTCTAGTTGCTTAATCACTGCTTTTGTCGATGTTGAAACGTTGTTTAACTGGTTGCTTAGTCACTGTTTTGTCGATGTTGAGACATCGTTTAATTGGTTTTGGTATTGTTTTCGAACACCCCAGGCAAGAATGAATTTTGTTGTGTAGTTAAGTTAGAGACTAAGAGGCCTTTGACCATGCCAACATGCAGTTCATTCATTAAATTGCAATCTTTGCGGAGTCAGTGTATATTATTGCTACCTTAAGTACCATAATCTACATTGATCTCACAACGCTTAAGCCGAACCTACTCGAACAATTCTATTCGGGGGGATAGCTAATTCTTTTTGATAAGTCTCGCCATAGACTTCCAAAACATTTATGGG
>NW_023619614.1:0-8907 GCF_014905685.2 Nematolebias whitei
TATATATATATATAAGGTGTTTTAAACCCTTCCCACACTCTTGCAATGTTCTAAACAATGTTTTTAAACTCTAAACGCTATAAAAGAGCACAGACTGTCATGATTTCTGCTCTCTGCCTCGGGAGCTCTCTGCCATACACATGGCTCTCGGCCACGCCCACTTCTCGGCTGCAAAGCGGAGATCAGCTGATCAGCTGCAAGAGGGAGCACCATAGCTGTGGGCTGCTCAGGTGTGCAGCAGGTGCTAAATATTTTAAAATAATTTATTGTAAATAAAAATGCCATGCCGATCGTGCTGCTCATCCATCAATCAGACAGTTGTGTGTCATGTCCAATCTTACTTTGAAAAACCGCAATAGAGCGAGTCTACAAAAAAAAAAGCATGAAGTAGTGAGTGACTACTGTATTGCAGTATACCAATACATTTCAATGCATTGCAGTAAAACATATGGACTTGATCCAGTCTTTGGAATTTGATGGTTTCTAAAAAAGTGTTAGCATTGACCTCTGAAAATCTGAGCCTGAATTTTTTTTTAAGACAGCGTTAGTTCACCATGGTCTTGGCCTGACTAGCAGTTAGCTTGTTGGTCCACTAAGAATTAAACCTTATTTCTCTAAATTGAGGTTGTTCCAAGAGCTATCTAAGACAGGTAAGATAATCTTGTTTATAACCGTTCCACAGAACCCCACTTCAAACGATCTGCGCTGTCCCTTTCAGAGCCTTAAAATAACAAGCTGTTGGATACTAAACCTACTGTGGCACCTATGTAAACAAGATGCCTTTGCACAATAATAAACTGATGCACACTTACAGTTGTGTCCTCCAGCGTTGCTGATTTTCAGAGCTGTCAGGTTAGAAAGGAGAAGTTGGAACTCAAAGGCAGAAAGAGGAGGCTTGAATCTCTTCTCATATTCATGAAGTCTGTAAAAAAAAGAAACAGGTGACATCACTTACAATAAAGCAGCAGCACACAGGACGGCTGTGATTAAACACCAGTTTTCTTGCATGTTAACAGTAAAGCACCCCCAGCATAACAGATTTATTAACAACTAGAGTGTGTCAAAGCAATGTTATTGCCCACATAGATAATAAACTCCCTGTCATTCATGTGTGCTTCTTTAAATTCATATTATATTTTAAATAAAACCCAACTAGTAGACACAGAGCGGAAGGAAAAAAAAAGTAAATGTGCTGACTTCGACATATTCAGGGTCTTGATCACTGAGCTTTGCCATCTGCTGAAGGATGCTCAAGCAGCACAGCTGACATCTGCCTGTTTTACTCCAAGACTCCTGCATTTTTTTTTTCTACCTTGATGACAGGTGCTGTGTCAGCTCCACCAAGCTAATTTTGTACTGCAGGATAGAAAATCACTCGCTTATTCCTCGTAAACAGTTATAGGAAAGATTTATACGGCAGATAATACATTTCAGTTTACACTAGATTAACACAATCCTAGCAAACAAAAAATTAAATAGCAGAAGTGGATGGCAGAAAATGCTAATTATTTGATTTTAAATTCATCAGCTGTGTTATAACTTCCTTTGTTTTTGTGTGATTCTTTAACAGTTAGGCTTGGTTCACGCTGAAGCATCTTATCATGCCATGCCCTTCTCTGATGTCTGTGATCTTTAAAGGGATATTCTGGTCATTTTGAAAGTGATGTTCAGGCTAATAGCGATTATTAGAACCTTATCAGTTGGCATCAGTCAAAAAGCATGGAGTATAGAGAAAGAGGCAAAACTCTTCATCCAGGCTATGGCTATTGTCATTGCTGATAAGGTACTAAATACTGATACTGTAACTATTTGGCAGAACATCCATCCATTATGTTTTCCTGCTTCTTCCTTTTTTTGGGTCGTGGGGTTGGGGTGGGGGGGTGTCACTGGTGCCCATTTCCAGCTATCATGGTGCGACAATTAGAGTACACCCTGGACAAGTCTCCAGTCATTCATGGACACAGAGACAAACGAGACAACTAACCATTCACTCTCTCCCCCACACCTAGGGACAATTTAGAGTTACCAGTCAGCCTAACATGCATGTTTTTTGGTCTCTGTGAGGAAACCGGACTACAAGGAGAAAACCCACACATGCATGGAGAGACCATGCAAACTCCACCCAGAAAGCCCCCCCCCCCCCCCCCCCCGAGAGGGATTTGAATCGAGGACCTGCTCACTGAGAGGCAGCAGCTCTACCAATTGAGCCACTGTGCTACCACAAGTTCATCTTCAAGGTTCTTTATTGTCATTCGCACCACATGTGGTACATGAGGTGGAAGAAAATTGTATACACAGGGTCCCAGTTACATCCAACAACAGCAAAAATCTAAACTGAAAAAGTGACAGATATGCTAAACTAAGAAATATGCTAAACACTTAGTAGTACAAAAACAATATGCTGAACAACAGCAGCACAAACATGAGTCTGTGTGAGCAGATGAGTACAAATGAATACAGCAGCATGAAATAAATCAGCAGCATGAGATCAGCAGCATGGATAATCAGCAGCACATATCAACAATCAAAGTGGCATTACAGTGATTTTGTTTTCACAATAGTGTGTTAAATAAAAATTTGACTAAATTGTAAACAGTCCTGCATTAAGAATGGCTGCCACTTTTTTTTCTTTTTTTTTTAGCAATTTTAAGACACATTCATTGCACAGATGAGTGGTCAATTTGTAACAATTCATGGAAAATTAAATCCATTATGGCTGTAACTAAAAGTGTCACTTAAACCATGTGCTAAACTTAACGTGGCTGTTGAAATTTCTTTAAAAACACCAGACCTCAGTGTGTGGCCTGAGTCATACTATTTTCATTTATGTATATACACGTGTGTGTTTGCGTGCACATCCCTGGTTTGCCATACCCATTCTCTGTTGATGTGTGTTTGTGTATGTGTGTGCGTATGTGTGTGTGTGTGTGTGTGTGTGGGGGGGGGGGTGTCCTTGTTTCCTGGTCTGACATGGAGGCATGGTAATAAAGAGAGGCAATTACAAACAGGGCCTCAAAGCCATGGTAATGGAGCTGGTCAGACAGCGATAAGCAGAGTGTGCATGAAAGTGAACAAACTCCCAGTCAGGCTTTCCCTATGGAGTGTCAGTGTCCCTTTTAATCAGCACCAAGCAGAGCGCAGAGAGCCAGACAGTAATTAAGCCTGTTCTGCTGAGGATGAGAGATGATCATCAGGAAGAAAAAAAATAAAATAAAATAAAAGGAAAAAAGAAACCAAGACTGGACGCACAAGCAGAAACACAAGAAACCCCCCTCCAAAAAAGATAACTGGAGTGAGAAACTTACAAGTAATAAGGTCCTGTTAATTCATATTTAACTGTGTGTAGTGAAAATACATATTCATATAACATCTAAAAATATGTTAATGGAATTATCTGAATATGTGGGCCTGAACTAGATATATTTTCAATTAAAATAAAGCAATTTTCTTTTATCTGAATTGAATTAACTGAATTGAATTAACTGTTAAAATTGAATAGTTTTCATTTGATACTATTTTTATCTTAACGTGGTTCTCGACCTGCCATTGTGTATCTGTTCCTCCTTTCTGTCCCTCTCAAACCCAACTGGTCGAAGCAGATGGCCACTTGTCCTGAGTCTAGTTCTGCTAAAGGTTTCTTCCTCATGAGGGAGTTTTTCCTTTCCACTGTTGCCTTAGTGCTTGTTCAAGATGAGAGTTCTGCGATGAAGTTGTAGGGGTTGTGGTTTATGTTCCTTGGTGTCTAGCCTCTTCTGGTGTTGTGTTTTTGTCTATGTTCCCCTGATCCTGTCTTTTTTATCTTTATAGGGTTTGTGTTTCCTTAGTATTTGGCTCCATATTGTGTTGTGTTTATGTCTTGCATCTTCAGTCTCTGTCTTTGGCATCTGTGATTACTCACAGGTGCCTTCAGTTTGTCTAATTGGTGTTACCTGTATTTAAGCCTGTGTTTTTCCTCACTCCTTGACCTAACATTATCTTCTGTCTACTGTTGATGACCTGCCTGCTCCTTGAGTACCCCATCGATGATTCATGTAAGTTTTGCTGCCCTGTCAGCTCTTGTGTTTTTTGTAAATAAATTATATTTTATATTCTCCTGAGTCCTCAACTGCCTGCCTGCACAACTGGGTTTACCAGCACCAGCCCGTTATGACAGAAGTCAAATTCAAAGCAGTCTATTACTCAGACAAATAGTGTTAACTTATTACTTTTATATATGAATGTTTCTGTTCAGTGCCCTGAGATGACTTCTGTTGTGACTTGGTGCTATATAAATAAAATGAATTGAAATTGAATCTTGAAACAAAAAAATGCTTGAAAACAAGGTGGAGTGCAGGAAAGTGTTTAGTGAAAACTTAAGATGCACTTTTATTAACAATATGTTTTTTATGTTTTTTTAATGGGATTATTACAAAATAAACTTTTTGTATATTATTGTATATTATGTTTGTTCATAATGAAAGTACAGACTTCTACTATACTCTGAACAGAGCTGGGCTTCATGTGTGGAAGAGTGACCAAGAAAAGCCACTGCATAGCATAAATTTACAAAAAAAATAAATAAATAAATGAATAAGCAGACAAGGAGTTTTGTTTATCATACTGAGAAGAACACCATCCCCATAGTGAAGCACGGCAGTGGCAGATTCATAATGCAGGGATGTTTTTCACCATTAGGGACTGGGAAACCGGTCAGAGTTAAAGGAAAGCTAGATGGAGCAAAACATAAAGAAAACCTCGTGGGAAAACTCGTGGAGACTCTCAGTTTGAGACTGAGATGGAGGCTCACCTTCTAGCAGGACAATAACTGCTAAAGCAACACTTTAGAGGTTTAAAGAAAAATACAAGTCAAGTATCCTGGAATGGTCCAGTCAAAGCCCAAACCTAAATCCAGCTAAAAATATCTGGTAACATATAAAGACTGTTGTGCAAAAGCAGAATCCACACAACTTATAGGAGCCGGAGCAGATTAATGAACAAAATCTCAGAGGACTAGATAGCTCAGACTCCATGATATGTACCTGAAGAGACTTGATGCTGTAACCAGAGCAAAATGTGGCTTTAAAGTACTGACTTTGGATGGGAGGGTCTGACAGACTTCTTTTGGTGGCTCAAACAGTGAGCTGATCATTTCAAACTTAATAAAACTGTTTCCCTCGACTAAATAACGAGTTGAGTTTGTTTTTCGCGTTCCCCTTTGACATCAATATTATGCTTATGTGCTGCACACAGCTACAAACAAGGCAATAAAACTGTCCCACCCACTCGCTTTAACGGAAGAGAAAGTGAACAGAGAGAACAGGAGAGGGAGAGAGGAGTGTTTGCTACCTGTTAAAAAGCATTCACCTCCCTCTCTCATCATTTCCCACAGCTTGAATCCCTGAGCTTCCATATATTTCTCCTCCACCAGATTCTGAAATGATCTCTGCATCAGGTGGGAACACAAAACCACTTAACAGGTTATCATATTTACCATCTATGACTGCAGACACAGTCAGTCAAGAGGCGTGCGTGCGTGTGCTTGTGCTCATGTTTATTTATGCTTCTGCATGCTTTTATCAAAACACCCAGAAACACATATTTCCATTTTCAGAACGTGATTAATTTTAATGCCTGTGTCGCATCTGATTGCTGTGAATCAAAAATGCAAAAGCTGTTTTGTGTGGTTCTGCGTGTGGCAAAAAAACCCGGAGAAACAGCTATAATTAAGCAGTGCATTGCACACATGTGAAGCGAGATGGGGAGATGTGTGGTGAGCTGCTCTTTCTTCAAGCTCTACCTCATTTCAGAGGGAGAGATGGCTGACTCCTCCAGCCAAGGCTCTGGGTGCAAAGGGAAAAGTCATTATTAGTGAAAGACACCACAGAGAAGCAAGGAAACATTGGAGCTGACAGAGAGCCACCAGCTAGGATCCCTTTGAGGGACTGGATGCACTGATGGCAAAAAGATTTGCTGTTCTTGGTTCAAAGACCATTAGCTGAACTTTTGTACTGCTTCTTCACAAGAGACATATTCTCTCCTGCGTGTTCTGGGTCTTCCATGGGGTCTCCTCCCTGTCGTACATGCCTGAAGCACCTCCCTAGGGAGGCGCCAGCGGCTTTGAATGTTGTCAGCCCATTAAATGACCGTTATTAGTTGCTATCATCCCCATAGGTAGCGTTCAGTCTGGCTCTCCTACCTTCTAGTAGTTTTAAAAGCAAGTTCTTATCGCTGATAATATTCAGCTTCACCCACGTCTAAAACTGTTTTTATTTGTTAGCTTTATTTAATCATTTTACTAAATCTAACCTTACACCTGACCCAGAGCACTGAACCTAAACTTAACCTCCTGACCCTTAACTCTTAACCTAACCCTGAACGTACCTTTAAACCTACTAGGAGGTACATGATGGACAGACTGAACGCAACCCATGGAGATGAAGACAATTAATAACAATCATTTAATGGCTGATAACATTCAAAGCATGTGGAAGTGCCCAGGGAGCGTCTTTACCAGATGCCCGAACCACCTCAACTGTCTCCTCTCGATGTCGAGGAGCAGCGGTTCTACTCTGAGTCTCTACTGGATAACTGAACTTCTCACCCTATCTCTAAGGGAGAGTCCAGCTACCCTGCAGAGGAAACTCATTTCAATTGTTCGTATCCTCAATGTCATTCTTTCGGTCACTATCCAAAATTTGTGACCATAGGTGAGGGTAGGAAGAATAGACCGAGCAGTAAACAGAGAGCTTTGCCTCACTGTTAAGCTCTCTCTTCACCACAATGGATCGGCACAAGGTACGCAATACTGCAGATGTAGTACCAATCCGTCTGTCAATCTCACGCTTCATTCTTCCCCCACTCGTGAGGAAAACCCAGAGATATTTGAACTCCTCCACTTGAGGCAGAACTTCACCCTCGACCTGAAGAGAGCAATCCACCCTTTTCCGACCGAGGACCATGGCCTCAGATTTTGAGGTGCTGATTCTTATCCCAACTGCTTCACAGTCGGCTTCAAACCGTTCCAGTGAGAGCTGAAGATCACAACAAAATTATATATATATAAAAAAACAGTATTATATAAAAAAGTAAAATAAAATCTGTGGAAGCTAAAGGCTATGAACAATATTCATTTAAACCTTTATTTTACCAGGAAATAAATCCATTGAGATGAATAATCTCTTTGACAAGGATGTCCTTGGAAATATTCAACACGAGTCAAAAATCCAAACAGATTTTTTTGGTCTTGTTGCAGTGGGTCTCGATGTATCAGTATTATTCTGAAACTGAAGATGTTTCACTTCCCTTGATGATGAAGCCTACTGAATGGGAAGCAGTATGTATTCAGCTTCAGAATAGAAGTCCAGTTGTTTTGTCCTGAGGCCAACTGTATCTGCAGATTAGTGTTAATGTGGACAGATTGTTTCTTTTAAAATGTATTTTAAATAACTGTAGTCAATTTACTTTGAGTTGAACAAATTTTATAATTAGAAAGTTTAAGGGTAACATATTTTTGAAGCGTCTTCTTGAGTTCTTTACTCCTTGATGATACAAAATCTGTGCATGTGCACTAACAGATTTACAATTAAATGTTATTTAAAATACAAATATGGTTTAATTTATCGAACCTTGCTGTTTAATACACGCGCACACACACCCACACACACACCCACACCCACATCACTAAGCTTTCATTCAGTTTTGCTAAACTAACACCAAATCAGCAACTATAGACAGCAACATGACTGGATGAGAGTGCAGACAGTGAGGACGATAAGAGGAGATCTGTATGATTATATCTGTGTAGCAGTTGATTCCTCACCATGGGAACTTCTTTCTGATTCCCAAAAAGTGGGATCAAAACTGTCTTTTTAAATCAAGAAGTGGTTTTCAGCACAGTTGCATTAGCAGCTCAAGAACATGACACGTCTCTTTAAAAGCCAGAGGCGACAACAGCACTATTGTTGCTGCTTAAATGAAGGTTTATTATTATCAAATCAAGAAAGTGACAAGTCAGTGGCTGAAAACTTCACAGAGGATACGAAAAAGAACAAGACTTGACCTTATTGGTAACAGAATATTTCTGAAAAGCCCAAACTGTTATTTGTCTTCTAGTATTACTCAGATTATATGCTACTGATGTACACTCAACTAAAGACAGGTCAAGGGCTGTTAGATTCATGGAAAAATACAGGGCTAGTATTCCTTGAAGGAATACATATCACCCAACACTTCATACCAGTTTTAAACTGAGATTATCTTTTGTTGAGAAATGACTGAGATATTTTTTTATAGGATTTATAGGATAGGATTAGTAGTGCCATATTGAATTTGATTGATTACAAAAGTCAATAAGTTTGTAGATGTGCATCCAGGGATTACTTTCTGAAAGTTTAATTAAAACCTGTCCAATTGTTCATAAGATATTTTGCTGACAAGGTTGAGTCCAATAGTGAATAGCGACATTTTAAACAATGATTTTGTACAATCAGTTAGCAGAGTTTGTGTTGTGGATGATTGAGCATGAATTGTTGGCGTGTTGTGGATAATTCTCACCTACTCCTACAAAAAACATTTATGTTAAATATCTACATAAATGTCTAAATTATATTCATTGTTGTGTTTTCTAAGTTCAGTTGGCTGTGGCTGCCATCTTTAATTGGACTGACTTCAAAAGGTAATCAACTGCATCCAATGATTACTTTCTGAGATTTATTAAATAGTCTGCCATTCTCTAGGTTCCAATACATATTGAACATTATTATTGATATTGTTTATATTATTTCTTTATATATTGTTTTTAACATTCTTGGAACTTTTTGTGTGAATATTTTTATCTGTTGCTGCTGTTACACTTGAATTTCCTATCCGTGGGACAATAAAGGCTGTTTCCATTCGATTCTATTCCATTCCATTCCATTCCATTCTCTT
>NW_023619615.1:0-8902 GCF_014905685.2 Nematolebias whitei
GTCAAGTTCCTTTTTTTCTTCCACCAATTTTTCCTGCGCCTCCTTTAGTTGTTCTTTTTCCTGATCTAAACGGAGCGAAGACTCTTTCAGAGATTTCAGTTTGATGTTAAAGCATTTTCTGGACTCCAGCAGTTCAGCTTTGTCCTCCTGTACCATCCTTTGAGCCTCGCGTAACGCTTCTTGGTCAGTTTCCAAGCTGGCTCTTAAGGCTTTCAGAGAATTAATTTTCTTGTTGAGGTCTTCGCGCAACTCATTAAGTTCAGAGTGTTTGTGGCCTGCTTTTCTCTGATCTTCCATTAACTTTTGTTTATCCAGTTCTAGTTTTCTCTGATCTTCCAGTATCTTCTGTTTGTCCGGTTCTATTTTTCTCTGATCTTCCAGTAAGTTTTGTTTCTCCAGTTCTATTATTCTCTGATCTTCCAGTAAGTTCTGTTTGTCCAGTTCTACTTTTCTCTGATCGTCCAGTAACTTCTGTTTGTCCAGTTCTAATGTTTTCTGATCATCCTGCAACTTTTGTTTGTCCAGTTCAAAACTGATCAAAACCTCTCGCAGAGTTTGCTGCTTTTCATTCAACCGTTTCTGGAACCATACCATACCATACCATACCAATTTATTTATATAGCACTTTAAACAGTGACAAAGCACACCAAAGTGCTGTACAGGGACAAACAGAACAAGCACATAGCAACAGATTACATAAAAGGACACCAAAAATGTAGAAACCGACAAAAACAGTAATGGATAACAACAACTGCAACATGACCAACACAGTGTGATGCACACAGACTCAGCACAGATCACACAGTGCTGAAAGCCAGGGAATAAAAGTGTGTTTTTAAGCGAGATTTAAAAACTGTGAGGGAGGGGGCCTGTCTAACGAGCAGAGGTAACTCATTCCAAAGTTTTGGGCCTGCTACAGAGAAGGCCCTGTCACCTCTGCGCTTGAGACGGGTTCCTGGGACTGTTAGGAGCAACTGGTCTGCTGATCTGAGAGAACGTGGTGGGACATACGGCTGGAGCAGATCAGTAAGATAGGAGGGGGCAGAGCTGTTTAGTGATTTATAGACATACAAGAGTATTTTGAATTTGATTCGAAAGCGAACTGGAAGCCAGTGTAGGGAGGCCAAAACAGGAGTAATGTGATCTCTTTTGCTTGTGCTGGTCAAAAACCGGGCTGCTGCATTTTGGACCAGTTGGAGTCTAGCTATGGAGGTCTGACTGATACCAAAAAGGAGTGAGTTGCAATAGTCGAGCCTGGATGTAATGAATGCATGAATTACTGTCTCCAGGTTATTTCTGGACAATATGGGCTTCAGCTTAGACAGTCGCCTCAGCTGGAAAAAGCAGGATTTAACAATCATATTTACATGATTGTTGAGTTTCAGAGAAGGGTCAAGTATCACTCCTAGATTAGTGACTCTTTGTTTCACTAACGGTGACAGAACGGATAGGTCGATGCAGTGGTTGGTGATTGTGTCATTGGGAGGAAACAGCATAACTTCAGATTTCTTCTCATTGAAACTCAAGAAATTTAAAGCCATCCAATCTCTGATGTCAGCCAGGCAGTCCAGTAACAGTTGAATAGAGCGAGTACCGTTGAGTCTGAGGGGGAAGTAGATTTGGCAGTCGTCGGCGTAGAAATGAAAAGGTATGTTATGTTTCCTGAAAATAGCACCTAGTGGCAGCAGGTATAAAGAAAATAAAAGAGGACCAAGGATGGAACCTTGCGGTACCCCCCATTTAAGCGCTGCCGAGGCTGAACTAAAATCTTTGATGGAGACACAAAAGGACCTGTCAGCGAGGTAAGATCTAAACCATTCGAGGGCTGACCCAGTGATGCCCACCCACTGCTCTAACCTCGCAATGAGGATCTCGTGGTCGATTGTATCAAAGGCAGATGTGAGGTCCAGTAAGAGAAGGAGCACAGAATCACCAGCGTCTGTGAATAGGAGAATGTCGTTAAAAACCTTGAGAAGAGCAGTTTCAGTGCTGTGGAGAGGTTTAAAGCCAGACTGGAATAGCTCTAAGATGGCATTATCCTCTAGAAAGCATTTCAGCTGGGACTCCACTATTTTTTCCAGTAGTTTAGCGACAAATGGGAGTCTGGAGACAGGCCGGAAGTTGGACATGACTGAGGGGTCAAGGCTAGGTTTTTTCAGGAGAGGTTGGACAGCAGCATGTTTAAAAGTTATTGGCACCACACCTGAGGCTAAGCTGCTGTTCACAATGCCAAGAACAGGAGGGCCCAGAACAGGAAAAAGCTCCTTCAGGAGTCGAGGGGGGACAACGTCAAAAGGGGAGCCAGATGGCTTCATGCCACACATGACCTGCTCCAGGGAAGACAGAGAGATGGGCTCAAAGTGGTCAAGAACAGCAACACAATGAGATGGGATGGACGGATCATGAGCAGGTGGAGAAATGAGTGCCCGGGTGTTTGCAACTTTTTCAGAAAAGAAATGGAGGAAGTTTTCACACAGCTCAGTTGAGGCTTCTAGAGGTGAAGGTTCACTGAGGTGTAGAACTGAGTTCAGAGTGGAAAAAAGGGCTCGGGGGTTGTGGGAGTTTGAGGCAATTATCGCAGAAAAGAACTTCGATTTGGCGGCTTTAACTGCCTTCTGATAATGACGCCAACTCTCCTTTAGGATTTGAAAAGAAACCTGCAGCCTGTCTTTCCTCCACCTGCGTTCTGCTCTCCTACACTGCTGTCTAACGGCTTGAGTGACGTCATTAAGCCATGGTTCTGATAAAAGTTTTGTTTTCCTGGTTTTAACGGGAGCAACACGGTCCAGAATATTTAAGCAAACGGAGTTAAGCTGAGAGGTTAGCTCCTCGGTGGAGAGAGACACTGAGAGCTGATCGATCCTCTCAGAGTTAAAAGTTTCAGTAAAACGTGCAGCAGTGAAACGGTTAATGGTGCGTGAAGTACGTGCAGAATCACATGACTTAGCAGTAGGACAAGGCGGGATGATTTCAAACAAGACAGGCATGTGGTCTGAGAGAACGTTGTCACCGATTACCAAATTACAAACAGAGACATCACGTGTTAAAATGAGATCCAGAGTGTGACCGTGTTGTTGGGTGGGAGCATTTACATGTTGGGTTAAATTAAATGAGTCCAACAAATCAAGGAAGTCCTTCACTAACGGCTTCTCCTGACAACAGACGTGAATATTAAAGTCACCAACGATAATAAAGTGATCATATCTTGGTGTGATGCAAGCCAGAAAATCAGAGAATTCACTTATGAAGTCCTTGGAACGAGGGGGGCGATAAACAATCACGCACAGAACGGGCGGGGAATGTCCGAGTTCAAAAGCACTCAGCTCAAAACTGGAGCAGGGCATGAGGGTGGACAAGTGTTTACAGGAAAAGTTTGATTTAAATACAGTTAATATTCCACCACCCCACCGGCCTGATGGCCGCGGGGCATTAAAACACAGACAGTCCGGAGGTAAAAGTTCCACCAAGGCGCTTGAATCACCCAAAGGCAACCAGGATTCCGTGAGAAAAAGAAAATCTAGTCCCTCGTCTTTAAAAAAGTCATTTAGAATAAAAGTCTTGTTGGCAACAGACCTTGTGTTGATGAGGCACGTCCTGATCTGGTTCGACACAGAACCAGCCATGGTGGGGGTGGTGCGCGCCAACGGTTGCAGATTTTCAAAAACAGCGCCTCCAGGACGGTCCAAGCGCCGGGCCGGTAGACAACACCCATATTTTCCCTGGTCCGGGCACGTAGGAAGCTGGCTGTGGAAACGTTGACCACGCAGAGCTTTGAGTTTTTTGCCTTCTTTTGCCTTGCCTTCTTTGCCGAGAAGGCAGGCTTGGGGCCCAGCGTAAACAAGCAGGCACGTCTGCCAGAAGGGGTGGAAGAGGGGGGGGTCCCGAGTCACGATCAAAATGGTCAGAATCAGCGACAGCAGAAACAGACAATCGAAGATCGAGGAGCTGTTGTCGGTCATACACAAGCAGCGAGTTGATATCCCAGACAAAAAGCGAAAAAAGCAAAAATAATCCAAACAGTATCGTCAGAGGTAGATTGCAGGCCATGTACACGGGCGCCATCTTACCGGAACGCCAGCAGTTCAGCTTTGTCCTCCTCTACGATCCTTTCAGACTCACGTAACGCTTCTTGTTCAGTTTCCAAGCTGGCTCTTAAGACTTTCAGAGAGTTCATTTTCTTGTTGAGGTCTTCGCGTAACTCAGCAAGTTCAGCTTGTCTGTGGTCTGCTTTTTTCTTATCTGCCAGTATCTTCTGTTTGTCCAGTTCTATTTTTCTTTGATCTGCCAGTATCTTCTGTTTGTCTGGTTCTATTTTTCTTTGATCTTCCAGTAACTTCTGTTTGTCCGTTTCTAATTTATTCTGATCATTCTCCAACCTCATTTTTTTCAGTTCTAAACTGAGCGAAGTCTCTTGCAGAGTTTTCTGTTTTTCAGTCAAGAATTTCCGGAAATCCATCAGTTCAGCTTTGTCCTCTTCGGCACGCTTCTGAGACGCAATCAACTTTTGATTTTTCATTTTCAAACAAAGTTTAAATTCCTTCAGGTCCTGCGTGTCCTTTTCGAGGACTTTTTGAGACTTAGCCAAGGCAGTTTGTTCCCTCTTTGTCTTCATCTGGCACTCTCTGAAATCTGATTTTTCCTTCTGGAAACTGAGCACAAGCTGCTCCAGTTGTTGCTTGTCTGTGTTTACACATTTTTGTGACTCACTCATTTCACTATTAGCTGCTTCCATGTTTCTCGGAGACACTGTTAAATGAAGCCTTTTCTCCTCAAACGACTTCGAACTTTCATTCTTGGAGTCTGGTTTAAATTCCTCCGTTCTGTTTTTTCTAGCCGTTTTTGGATTATTTTTGTTGGCTGCCTGGTTTATTTTTGCGTCTTCCAGTTCTTTGATTTTCAGATTGAACTTTCGTTTTTCTCTCTGAAAGTCCAACTTTTCATCTTCGAACTTTCTGCGAGCGTCTTCAAGGTTCTTTTTGAACTCCCGAAGCATTTTCTTCGAAACTGGAGACAAGCTCCTCACATTCCTGGTTAGTTTTTGCCATCACTTGCTTGGTGCAGACTTCAGCAGAACTGCTGCAGCAAATATTGCTCGCTTCGTTGAGAATCTGCTGAACCTGAAATCTCAGTCTGCTGCAGGAAATTCTCCCTCTTTTACCAGTTGGACGAGCGTTTCGGATGCGAAAAAATTCAGTGTGAAATCATCACTGATGTCAGACTTTCTGTATACAACTTTGTGACATCATCACTGATGACAGACTTTCTGTATACAACTTTGTGACATCATCACTGATGACATACTTTCTGTATACAACTTTGTGACATCATCACTGATATCAGACTTTCTGTACCATTACACTAATACAAACCTCAAAGAAAGAAAAAAAAAGCTCAAAGTGACATCACTCACTCAGACTTCCGCTGTAACTAAGCCCCGCCCCCACGTTCTAAAGATTTGGGACCTTGATACTGTTTAATTAGAACTACACTGTTTATGTTATTGTTTTTTAAGCAGTAAATTTTAAAAATAGACTGTTATTTTCTATATTTAAAAAAACATTATTATTGGGGGCTGTCATTGCATTGCATAGGAAAGCTTCCCATGCAAATGCATGGAAGCCACCAATTATTCTACACCCAATAAGGGTTTCTTTATTGGGGGCTGCCATTGCATTGCAGGGCCACATAGAGACAAACAACCATTCACTCTCTCACTCACACCTAGGGACAATTTAGAGTTACCAATCAGCCTAACATGCATGTGTTTGGTCTGTGGGAGGAAACTGGAGTACCCGGAAAAAACCCACGCATGCACAGAGAGAACATGCAAACTCCACCTAGAAATGCCTCTGGACGGGTTTGAACCAAGGACCTGCTTGCTGAGAGGCAGCAGCTCTCTCTCTCTATATATATATTAAAATATGTTGAATATAAAATATAGAATGACTATCGGCCAGTGGCCCTCACCCCGATAGTCGCTAAATGCTTTGAAAAACTGGTCATGACTCACATCAAAACAACCATCAACATCAACAAGGACCCTCATCAGTATGCATACCGTGAGAACCGATCAACAGAGGATGCCATCTCCTCTGTGGTCCACACTGCGCTCAACCACCTGGAGCAGAAAAACTCTTACGTCCGTATGCTCTTTGTGCACTTCACATTCGCCTTCAACACCATGATCCCCCAAACCCTGATGGACAAACTATCCACACTAGGACTAAGCCCCTCCATCTGCAACTGGGTACTAGACTTTTTAACAAACAGACCACAGTCAGTGAGGATCCACAACCTCTCCTCCTCCACCATAACCCTCAGCACTGGCTCTCCTCAGGGATGTGTGTTGAGCCCCCTCCTGTTTACTCTGCTCACGTATGATTGTGCAGCTACCCATCCAGGCTATCACATTGTAAAGTTTGCAGATGATACAGCGGTGGTGGGATGCATCACAAACAATGATGAGTCCAGTTACAGGCAAGAGGTGGAACACCTGGAGAGCTGGTGCAAAGAGAATAACCTTCACATCAATGTGAAGAAGACAAAGGAGATGATTGTGGACTTCAGAAGGAACAAAAACATCTACACCCCCCTGAACATAAGAGGATCTGCGGTGGAAGTGGTCTCCAGCTACAAGTACTTGGGTGTACACATGAATGACAACCTCAGCTGGAGCAACAACACCACCAGCCTGATCAAGAAAGCTCATCAGAGACTCTACTTCTAGTTAGAGATTCATGAGTCTAACAGCCTCAGGGTAGAAGCTGTTCCTCAGTCTAGTGGTTCTACACTTAATGCTCCTCAACCTCCTTCCTGAGGGGAGTGGGGCAAAAAGTGTGTGTGCTGGGTGAGTGGGGTCCTTCATGATGCAGGTGGCCCTCTTCCTGCATCTGGAGGTGTAGATGTCTGTGATGGTGGGGACGCTGATTCCGACAGACTTCTGTGCAGCCTTCACCACTCTCTGCAAAGCTTTTCTTTCTGCAGCTGTGCAGCCTCCATGCCACACGTTGATGCTCGAGCACAGGATGTTCTCCACTGCACACCTGTAGAAGGAGGTGAGGACTGAGCTTCCCAGACCAGCTCGCCTCAGCCGCCTGAGGAATAATCACTGTGAAAAACCATATCATGTTGCTGCTGATCTGTTTCATGTTGCTGCTGATCTGTTTCAATGTTGATGTGTTCATGCGTGCACATCTGCTCAGACTCATGTTCATGTTTGTGCTGATGTTCAATGTTTTATGTTATGAGTGCTTAGTGTATATTTATTTGATCCTTAGTTCATATCTTAGATGTTATTACTGTTTTTCTTATACATTTTATTGTTGGATGTAACTGGGACCCCGTGTACATAATTTCGCTCCACCACATGTACCACATGAGGTGCGAATGACAATAAAGAAACTGACTCTGACTTATTTGCAAAGACGGTGCCAAACCTTAAGCTGAGCGGGTAAAAAACTAACTCTTCAGTATTCTTCACTGCTCTGAAATCTACAGAGACTTTAACAACACAAGATTGTATTAAAGTCCTTAGCACCTAGTGTGGGCTACTAAACCAGCATGTACTGATTTAGTAAAGCCTTATACAAACATACAAATTCTACTAGTTGATTTAATTATGGAGTCATTTAGTGATTTTTTTTTTAATAAACAGCCTCAAATGCTGATTAGTCTTGTTAATGTGTAAAATTAGTTTTTCGAAAGAGGCTGTTTTAATGAGCAATCATTAAAGACTTCAAGGCAAGTTAACTAAATACAAATGAGAAGGCCATTTCACAGACACGATTCAGACGAGCTTTGTAAATGTGGCAACAAGAAATGAGCGATATCTTCAACTAATGACTGAACTGTGCTTCTTGATACAACATATTTCTTGAGTCTTTTCTAAAGCCATGTAGTTTAGTGTCTGGTGGCGTAACCAGTTTCTGCTGTGCTGAGTTAGTAGCAGAAAATACCGGTTTCTCCTGAGGATTTCTCTATCCAGGTCATCTGAGAGCCTCTGCTGGTCACAGCGCAGATCCCGCAGGGTTTGGTGCAGTGTGTGAATCTACGTGAGACAGCCACAAAGCCACAGTTACTGAAAACACAACATGAAGCATCATCGTCTCACATGTCTGCAACCGTCACTTCACACACACTGAAGAAGCTGAGGATGGAAAAAAAATCAACATGAATTTTTTGTTCTTTAAAAAACAAACAATCATTGTTTATGCTTGTCCAGCATCAATTTAATTCATGTTACTGACTCAGTCTGCCCTCTTGTGGCCACTTTGTAAAACTACAAACAGTAAGAAGTGTGACTGGTAATTGTCTGATATTTCTCACATCCTCTCCTGTCCCACTGCGATCCTTGAAGTGAACATTGGCAGACTGAGACCTTCTCCTCCTCCTCGGAGAGCCTGGGTAATCCCTGAGTGGAGACGTAGGATAGAAGCGCTGGCCCTCTGAAATCCCAAAGGAATGGTTTTCAGAAGACGGCGAGCTTCTTAACGTCAAACCAAACAAAAACTGCAGAAAGTAACAAGACAGAAGACTGAAAAGAACTGCTTATTGCATCTTTTAGTTTCCATACCTGATCCTGAGGGTTCCAGGTCACTGGTGTGTAAGGTAGAAGCAGAGACACTGTGAAGCCCATTGGTTCTGCTCAGCCTCTGGGTCTGCAGCTGACTGATTGACTCCTCTAAGTTCCCCCGGAGCTAATGCAGGAAAAACATGGAATAAAAACATGACTGGAAAAAAATAAACTGGGACCAGAAAGCAAAAACAGAACTGGGTGGACCAAACATACTAAACCAAATGAAATCCCTTCAGATGAGAATATGATAAACAAGTGCAGCAGAAAATATAGTAAAAATAACAACAACAACAACAACAACAACAACAACAACAACAACAACAACAA
>NW_023619616.1:0-8898 GCF_014905685.2 Nematolebias whitei
TGATCCTCACAGTGCTTCCAGGTTTCTCCAGGTGGGTCAGAGCTTGGTGCCTGAGGTAGATGATGGCGTCATCCACCCCGATGCCAGGCCGGTAGGCAAACTGCAATGGATCTAATGAAGACCTCACCAGGTGACGCAAATTGTTGAGGACCAGCCTCTCGAGGGTCTTCATCAAATGTGAGGTCAAAGCCACCGGCCTGTAGTTACTGAGGTCCTTGGGATGTTTGGTTTTTGGTACTGGTACCACACAGGAGGTCTTCCACAGTTGTGGTACTTTTCCCAGCTTCAGGCTCAGATTGAACATAAATCCCATGATGCCACACAGTTGATCTGAGCAGCACCTCAGGAGCCTGGAGCTAATTCCATCTGGACCTGCATCTTTACGCACCTTGATCTTTCGCAGCTCATTCCTCACCTGAAGAGTTGAGAGGGACAAGATGGAGGTGGGGGAAGGGGGCTGTGAAATGAAGTCTTCTGGAATAAGGGGGAGGCTAATGGCTGAGAGCTGAGAGGTGTGAATTCCTGAGAAGAGAAGTTGGCAGTCATTAAAGGTGATGGGGCTGACAGCAGGGGGGGCAGCGCTGGAGTAGGGGTGGGGGTGGGGGGCAGATCAAATCTGTTAAAGAACTGGTTCAAGTCATTCACCCACCCTTTGTCTCCTACAGCCTGGGGGCTTGATTTGTGGCATGATATGTTTTTAAGGCTCCTCCACACCCCACTGATGTTGTTCTGCTTCAGCTGATCCTCCATCTTTTTCCTGTAGATGTTTTTTCCATCCCTAATCTTTCTTCTCAGTTCTTTCTGCACAGCTCTCAGGTCCTCCTTGTTACCTGATCCAAAGGCCCTCTTCTTCTCCTTCAGGAGAGCCTTTATTTCAGGAATAATCCATGGTTTGTTGTTGGAGAAACACTGAACTGTCCTGATGGGTACAGTGTTGTCCACACAGAAATTGATGTAGTAGATTAGAGGATTAATTTCCTTTGGATTCATCCTTGGCCTCCTCGACACCCCCCGAGTGTGTACGGATTAGGGATGGGGCCGATCCGATCCGGTATCGGCCTCAGATACCAGTATAATTTACGTATCGGACTTTTCCGATCCACCTGCCGATATTTCAGATCCATGATGCATGTTGGCTTCAAACTATGGAATGGATTTCGTGAACGGCAGCGTGTCTCATGAATCCAGAGTAATAAGACCCGCCTCACATTCAGGAAATCCAGTTCATAGTTTGCAGCAGCTACAACGTGAGGACTGAGTTAGCAGCACTGTGGCTAACAGCTAACAAACTTTTCATCTAAACATGTCGCTGTGTGGAAGTATTTTACACTAGAAACACCACAAAACAAGACAGCAACGTGCAATGTCTACAGAGCCATAGCACCACATTAAACCACGTTAAAGTTAGTTTTACGATGGACATTTGAGCTCCGGGGCTTCAGCGGTCTGCTCCTCTTGCTCAACCCGAAACAGGCAACTCTCGACCCCGGTCAGCCACGTCCAGTCTACCCCGCTAAATCCGCCCGTCTCTGAGGAGGGACAGACTGAGCGCGGCTGACCGAGATCAGGCTGCCTGCTTCGGATTGAACAAGAAGAAGACACCGCTGAAGCCCCGGAGCTCGAATGTTTACAGAGAAGTTGCTAAACTTCATCATAATTAATGACCAACCACTATCAGTTGTAGAAAATGAAGGATTTCACAGTTTGATACTTGCAGCCAAGATATAGTTTACCCTCCAGGAGATATTTATCAGTACAACAGTAGACAATCATAAAAAACATGATTTGAAAATTATATTAAAAACATAAACAGCTGCATTATAAAGTGATGTAAAATACTAAAAGCAGGAACATGTCTGTTGGTTTATGCCATGAACTTAGCAGGTGGTTGAAGCCATTTAACATTTAATTTTATTTTATTCATTTATTCATTCATTTAAAACAAAACAAATTAATCAAAAAGAAAACAATGAATGAAAAGAGTGCAGAAAGAAGAAAAATAATTCTTATCTGTCCCTTGTTTAAAAATATATAAAATAACTTTAATCAATCACTTAAATTAATCACTTTAATATCCACTTTAAAACTAGGAATAAAAATAAACATGTTTTGTGTTAGCAGAATTTAATTCTAACTTTAAAACTTATCCAACATTAATACAACTTACCTCAAGTTGCCTTTTTGGACATGCATGCATATATTTGTACAAACTGTACTTGAGAGGAGATTATTACAGCCTCATGTAAAATCAATGATGATCATGATATTGGAACTGGATCGGTATCGGCCGATATTCAGAGTTAGGTATCGGGATCGGATCGGAAGTAAAAAAAATGTGGATCGGTGCATCCCTAGTACGGATCTCTCCATAGGGTACTATTTGAATTGAGCAATTTTATCTGAACTCTGCTGTGCCTCTGTGTGTTGTTTCTGTATATGCTCACTGCCCTTGCGTCTCCCCCCACCCCCACACTGCAGAATGTCTGCGTCATTATGTGCTCGTGTGTGAGATTTATTTATTTTTTCATCATGCTGTTAACCTTCAGCCAAAGATTAAGAGGATTAGGGTTTTTTTTGTCTCCAAACCTTATGTGTAATTTTTCACCACTGTTTTTTGTCTGTCCAAACAGGTTTCACTTGTAAATGAGTCTTCGAGGCTCAATGATTTATCTGTTTAAATAAAGGTTGAAAATTCTGTAGCTGTATGGCTCAACTGGCTGTAAAGTCTGGGAGTTACCCTTGTTATGAATACTTTTCTTAAAGGGATGTTTGTCATTGAAATAAAATAAAAAAAATTGAATACAATACAGTCTTGTCCTTGTGTCCTGCAGACAGTTATAAACAGTGTAAAGGTTGTGCGTAGCTCTCTGGAGGACCATCTATTGGCCATCCTCATGAAACTGCGTTTGGGGCTCACCAATAAGAACATTACGTTCAGATTTAATGTTACTAAATGGGACATTTCCAAGATTTTGAGAAGTTGGCTCCCTGTTATGTCTCAGACTTTGAAACCTCTAATCAAGTGGCCAAGAAGCATGCTATATTAAAGAATATGCCAAAAGGTTTCAAACCTAAATACCAGCGTTGTCAGTGCATTATTGACTGCACTGACATTTTTTATTAACAGACACAATTTAACAGCCAGAGCCCAAACCTATTTCAATTTTAAGAGCCATAACATATTTAAGTATTTGGTTGACATGTCACTGCTGTAATTGGAGGTCTTTAAAGGCAGAACCCAAGGGTGCAGGCAGGACTCGGGAGACTCGGTGGTTAAATAAGAAAGCACTTTTAATAACACAAAAATAAACAGCTGTCAAGGCAGCAAAACTCATGCTCTTAGAAGACACGTAGAAAATCGTGATGAACACATAACATAGGAACTCAGGAGGGGAAAACCAGACGAATACAATATGATGCCCAGACGAGGAATAACGCCCAGACGAGGAATAACACCAAGACACGGACTTCTATACAAACACTGACGAGGACTAAAAACACAAAACGCCTGTCAGGCTCAGGTGTGGGAAAGGGGAAAATCACAAGAGAGGAAACAGGACAGAGACACATCACTAGGCGGCCCAATCACCACAGTCACCTGCAGGAGCAATTACATTTATGTCTGCAGGACGAGGTGGACATATTTCTGATAAACAACTTACTGCTGAGGCTGGATTTTATGACCTTCTGCAAGTAAATGATGAGATACTAGCAGATTGTGGTTTTACATTTAAAGATGAGCATGCATTTTGTGGTGCTACTCTGAGAATCCCTGTCACCTGTCTTGGAGAACTGAAACCAGACTGGGTCTGGCATGTTGTGTTCTGGGAAGGTTTTCTATTGTTGTGGTGATTCATCTCTGCTAAACTGGTATGGGAGCTAACGTGTGGGCAGGGTCCTATTCTTTTGTTTGTCCATCCATCCATCCATTATCTTTACCCGCTTATTCCATTTTGGGTCACGGGGGTCGCTGGTGCCCATGTCCAGCAATCACTGTGCGAGGGGCGGGGTACACCCTGGACGGGTCGCAAGTCCATCACAGGGCCCTTTTGTTTGTCTCTTTGTGCTATTTTCTGATTCTATCCAGCTCTGCAGGTGAACACCACAGGGATGACTTCCAGGTGTATTGAGCAGGCTGAAAGAATTAGACCCCACCTAGGAGACTGGGTTTTTGTCAAGGACCTCTGCCAGAAGCACTGGAAGTTGAAATACTGGCTGAGACCATTCCAGGTCCTGCTGACGACACACACAGCTGTAGAGGTCACCAAGAGGTAGAGGTTGAACGACTAGATAATTTTCAAACTCGACATTAACATAATAAAACTCGAGTAGAACTCGACTACTTGATGACATCATAGAATCTAAAGATACAAAAATAAATAAATAAATAAAACCGGAAAAAAGGTCAATATTTACCCAACAAAAAAAAACATTGGGAGAGTATATTATGCTCCTACAGTTGATCATACTGCAAATAAGTCACAGGAAAAACTAAACTATTAGTTTTTATTATTAAGCTGCAAAAGTAAAAGAACTAATGTGCAGCACATCAAAAACGAAATTAACAACAGTGGGGGGGTCGACCACCCCGCACCACCGCCAGCTGTGATGCGCATTAGGTTTAGTTTTAGAGATTAATATGTTTATAGATTTTTTTTATAGGTTTAGAGATTAATATTTTTTGCTTTTTGTTTGTGAAACAAGGTCAGAGGAAACTGGTTCTGGTTCGGTCGACTGGACCCGGTGTTGCACCATATTCTGTGACCTGCAACAGTGCATGCAACACCGCCCCCTACAGTCACAATATATGGTGGTCACAGAATAGGGTGTAACACCGGTTCACAACGAGCTCCAAACAGTCAGGAAGTTGATTCATTTTCTGTTTCCTTACGGTAGTTGAACCAGAAGATTCATCTTTAGTGAAATATTTCCAGACTACTGATACATTTCTACCAGTTTGCTAAGAGTGGACCTGTTCGGCTCCATCTGTCTGCTTAGAGGAATCCATTTTGTTACCCGCGCCCGGTGCGGATCACGTGACACGTGATGCATTGACGTAACGGCAACGTAATGACGTCCCCACGAATACTCGACGTGAAATTAGAAAACTCGGTAGATGACTCGCTGTAGTGACCCTTGAAAAGAGAAAAGCCGAACGAAGAAGAAGTTTAATAGTTTGTGTAATGTAAAATTTACTCTTGCATACTGAATTTCACTGAGTTCTTGCCCTGTGCTGATCTGCAGCATGAAAACATCCACTGTAGTAATTTTTTTACGTTATTAGTAGCTTAGATTTTTTTTCTGTCTTCTTTGCCTTAATGTTGGTGGATAAGAAATAAATGCCTCACTAAATAATAGTGCAATACCATACCATTTTATTTATAGAGCACTTAAAACAGCTACAAGGCCAACCAAAGTGCTGTACAGACAGAACAATAGACAACACACAAAGCAATATATAAAATGAAGTAAATCAAAAATATAGACATAAAATCGATGTAGATAATAAATATGACGACTAACCAGTGTGGAGCATACAGGTTCAAAACACAGATCATCTGGTGTTGAAAGCTACTGAATAGTAATGAGTTTTTAAATGGGATTTGAAAACAGAGAGGGAGGGGGCCAGTCTGACAAGCAGAGGTAACTCGTTCCAAAGTCTTGGTCCTGCTACATAGAAGGCCCTGTCACCTCTACGCTTAAGACGAGTTCCTGGAACTGTGAGGAGCAACTGGTCTGCTGACCTCAGGGAACGTGGTGGGACATACGGCTGTAGCAGATCAGAGAGATGGGGGGGTGCAAAATTGTTCAGCGATTTGTAGACATATAGGAGTATTTTGAACTGGATTCGAAGGTGAACTGCTAGCCAGTGCAGTGAGGCCAAACTGGAGTAATATGCTCTCTTTTGCCTGTACTGGTTAAAAATCGGGCTGCTGCATTCTGGACCAGCTGTAGTCATGCAATAGAGGTCTGACTGAAACCAAACAGGAGTGAGTTGCAGTAATCAAGCCTAGATGTAATGAATGCATGTATTACTGTCTCCAGGTTATTTTTGGATAATATGGACTTCAGTTTAGACAGCCGCCTCAGTTGGAAGAAACATGATTTAACAATCATGTTTACTTGATTGTTAAGTTTCAGGGAAGGGTCCATTATCACGCCCAGATTAGAGACTCTTTGTTTTTCTGACAGGGTTAGAGTGGAGAGGCCGATGCAGTGGTTTGTGATCGTGTCGTTGGGAGAGAACAACATGACTTCAGACTTCTTTTCATTGAAACTTAAGAAATTTAAAGCCATCCAATCCCTGATGTCAGCCAGGCAGTCGAGCAGAGGTTGAATAGAGCATGTACCTTTGGGGTATTGTGTCTTAGGGGAAGTAAATTTGACAGTCATAGGCGCAGTAGTGAAAGGGTATGTTGTGTTTCCGGAAAATAGCACCAATTGGCAGCAGGTATAGAGAGAATAGGAAGGGACCCAGGATGGACCCCTGCGGAACCCCCCATTTAAGCTTAGCTGCTGCAGAACTAAAATCCTTGATGGAGACACAAAAGGATCTGTCAGCGAGGTAAGATCTGAACCAATTGAGGGCTGACCCTGTGATGCCCACCCACCGCTCCAACCTAGCAATGAGGATCTCATGGTCGATGGTGTCAAAGGTGGCTGTAAGGTCCAATAGGACAAGCAACACAGAATCGCCAGTATCTGTGGTTAAGAAAATGTCATTAAAAACCTTCATTAGGGCAGTTTCAGTGCTGTGGAGAGGTTTAAAGCAAGCTTGGAATAGCTCTAAGATAGCGTGACCCTCCAGGAAGCACTTCAACTGGGACTCAACTATTTTCTCTAGTACTTTAGAAACAAATGGGAGTCTGGAGACAGGCCAGAAGTTGGAAACGACTGAGGGGTCAAGGTTTGTTTTTTTCAGGAGAGGCTGGACAGCAGCATGTTTAAAGGATAAAGCAATGAACAATGAATAACAATGACAATTAAAGCTGAAAGCTGCATTGAAGGCCCTCGTAGCAAAGCGCTGCTCTGGCCTTACAGCGACTGCGGGAGCTCCAGCGACTCCACCCAGTTGCCATCGCGAATGCTCTTGCGACCGTCCCTCATCCATTCCCCGGGTTGTGCATTCGCTTAACCTTCAACATCACTTGCGACTGCGAGCGCTCCAGCAAGAACTCCCAGTCGACCTTGCGAACACTCTCATGCCATTCCCGCATGCATCCACCAGGATGCGCATATGCCTAAACTTTGCAATCACCTTTCGCCCATATCAGTATGAGTCCGGCTGCAAGCCTTACAAGTTTGGCTAGAATCTGACCTTCCAGACGGGAGTTATTGTCACTTCCTGTTTTGTCGCGAATGTAAAGGACTTCCTTTGGTCTTTTCAAAATGTCATATGTGGTAATCAACAGTTAGTGATTACTGTTTCACTCTTATATCTTACACAGTGCTAAGCTAGAAGAGTCACCCAATAATCATGAGTTTTTTCTCTTAGTGGGCCGGGCTTAAGTCAAGTCATGAATCAACAATACAAGTGTGTTTACAAGTGCTCACTGATGAAGCATAAAACAATCTGGTCTAGATCAGATGATGTATCACTGAGATATAACTGTTGGAATAATCTAGGGGGTGCACTGGAGTCAAAAGTCAAACAACAATTCCAATGTGTGTAGAAGTGCTCACTAATGACGCATCAAAAATCTGGTGCAGATCAGATGATATTTCACTGAGATATAACTGTTGGAAGAATCTAGGGGGCACACTTGAGTCAAATGTTAAAAAACAATACCAATGTGTCTACAAGTGCTCACTGATCAGGCACAATAAATCTGGTACATATTGAATTATGTATCCTTGAGATATAACTGTTGGAATAATCTAGGGGGTGCACTAGAGTCATATGTTAAACAACAATATCAATGTGTCCAGAAGTGCTCACTGATCACGCACAATAAATATGGTACAGATTGGATATCACTGAGCTATAACTGTTGGAATAATGTAGGTGGCGCTGTGGAGGCTATTGGTCACTTATCATGGATACCTGTTCAAGGGGTGGATAATGATTGATCATAGTGATTTTGGTGCACTTCGGCTGAAATCTGTGTATTTTAGAGCCAAACGTATTGCAATGGCGTCACTTCTTGATTCGCCACACCGCCACGCCCACATTCTCCAGCAAAAACGGTTTGCACTTTAAATCAAGTCAGACCATCTTATCTGTCTTCTAACACAGGATCATCCTGATTAGGTCAATGGTGTCAAAGAGGGAGCATTCCAAGTAAAAAAGAGACTTCCTGTTCTGAGGGGGCGGGGATTTGATGACATCAAAATTTGATGACAGTGGATTGTCGGGCATCCAACAGGGATGAGTCTTGCCAAGTTTGGTACAATTCGGTCTTTCCATGTGAAAGTTATTGCGTTTGGAAATTTATGGTGTGAAGCGCAAATTTGAGGCCTGGCCACACCCTTTTACCATAAACAAAAATGCAAGCTTTTGATAACTTTTACTCCCCAATGTGTTAAGGGCATATTAATCAAGTTTGAAGGCAATCACTCAAATCCCTAGGAGGAGTTCGTTAAAATTTGCAATTAGAAACGCCCAAAAATGACCCTTTGACCCAAAATGGCCGACTTCCTGTTGGTTTTGGACCAGGGCTCCAAGAGACTTTTTCATAGGTCGTGAGACGATACAGATGTTCACCGATTTTCAGAATTATCTGTCAAAAAATGGCTTGGGGCTGAGGTTTTAAAATATTCTAGGGGCGCTGTGGAGGCTATTGGGCAATTATCATGGCTTCCTGTTCAAGGGGTGGATAATGATCGATCATACTGATTTTGGTGCACCTCGGTTCAAATCTGTGGAATTTAGAGCCAAACATATGGCGACTGCGTTAC
>NW_023619617.1:0-8895 GCF_014905685.2 Nematolebias whitei
ATATGATCCTAAGGTCATTGATTTGACATCAGGTCAAGTTCACTACACACATACCGACTGTCTCCTCTGGACATGTCCTAACCATCTCAGTCTGGTCTCTCTAACTTTATTTCCCAGTTTTTCAACCAGTGCTGTACCTCTGATGATCTAATTTCTAATATTATCCATCCTTGTCACTCCTAAGAAGACCCTCAACATCTTCATTTCTGCTACTTCCAGTTCTGTCTCCTGTCTTTTTGTCCATTTCTCTGTCTCCAGACCATACAATATAGCTGGTCTCACCACTGTTTTGTAAACTTTTCCTTTGACCTTTGCTGACACCCTTTTGTCACAAATCACTCCTGAAACTTTTCTCCATCCACTCCATCCTGCCTGGACTCTTTTCTTGACCTCTTTTCCAAATTGTAGGTAGTTATAGTTAATAAAAATGATTGTCAGAGAGGAAATCCCAACAAAATTAAACCATTTTTTTCTGAACTGAAACAAAGGCATATTTTGGTTCTCGCACTCCTTGAGGTCTGTTTTAATTTAAAACATATTTAGAAACATGTAAAATTGTTTTGTAGACTTTAATTTTTATTTACCTAAAAAAATCAGTCATGAAATGCTGTTTTTTTATGTGTCCATTTGATGACTAATGTGCCTTTGTGTCAGATTTAGCCTTTTTTAATATTAAATCATGTGCAATTTTCATCCTTTTGAGTTTGTTTAATATTATATATAACTTTAGTTATTTCTTCATTATTTAAATTACACGTACAGTTGCTGTAACATGTAAAATACTACCGGATTGTTAAAATGTCTGCTCTTCACTAACTTTTTTGGTCTTATCCTGATTTATTACCATCTCTTTTGGCCAAAATAAAACAGATGATATATTTTTTATTTTTGGTCAAAACACATTTATAAGAATAAAAAGTCAGAGAAACAAAAGGGAACAAAGTGAATGAACATGGATATCCATTAAAATTTCAAAACATCTTTATTTTAAAATTTTGTAGGTTTTAATAAAGATTTTTTTTGGCACATTAGATCATTATCTAAAAGTGGACCTCCACATTATAGATATTCCAAGGTTTAACTTATTTCAGCCTACAGAAATAACAAATGTTAATACTTTTTCAAATTATTCAAGGAAAGCCACTTCATGATTTTTTTACTGAATGAAGGTTATTTTGCAAAAGTTCTTCATCCCATGGATTTCTCTCTTGGCATTCGGAGTCCATCATACGCATACCACCAAGCCATGGAACGTCCAACACCATGAGTGAGCAGAAGATAAACTGAAAAACATATGATTAATGAGGTTGCATCATTATTAGTTCAGACAAAAACTACATTAATTCATGATATGAACCTAATAAACTAACTGAATTCTGTCACACATTTAAATATGGCGGTTTCCTCCCAAAACTGCGCTAAGTGCTTAAATAAAGTAATTACACTAGCATTATGTGGGTTTCTGATGATGGGACAAAATCTTTTGGGTCTTTCCTTTGTGCAGAAGGTCTTCCCCAATTTTAGAGTCATTATGTATTTCACACCTTCCACTACCTGTAAAAAGAAAAAAAATTGTTAATGGTAGTTATCACTATAACTATAGTAGTTCTATCAACTAAATACTACTGTCAGTCTAAACACACTGTCCTGTGAAACTTGTTATATGAACTGCTATAAAATGCAGTAAAGAAAATGAAACCCTGAAACAGGAAATGACAACTAGTAAAATATTATTTGTTTTTAACAGAATGCATTACTTTGACTTGGAATACAAAATGATTTAAAACTCAAAGCTGAACTGACCTGACTCTGAGCCTTGAGCACTGTTTCCACAGCGTAAATGTGCTCATCTTCAGAGTTCCTGTTGTAGTCAGTAACAGCATATTGCATAGCTCTTTGGAAGTCTGGTTCGCTGACATCTATGCCTTGTATGACGCCTGGTGGCGATGAACCCAACCCGACAACGAAAAGGGCGATGAAAAAGGGCAAAATCTTCCGCATCATGGATGGTTCTGTAGGAGCAACAACAGATGCACAAGAGTTAATGCTCTGTCTGCGTTCCCTTGCTTATATGAACAGTCTGCCCAGTAAACCCATGAGGCAGAGCCAATCAACTGGTTCTGCAGCACAAACCCGCCTCTGAGTTGTTATCTGGTTGATTTGTCCTGATAATTTCATAAGCAGGTCAAGAATCTCAAACTCCCCCTTTTACTGATAATCAGCACTTCCAACCTATTTGTAAGACAAAAATCTATATTTTAAAAGAAATGGAAAAAGATTGTTTCAAGATATATCACACAAATGCCCTAAATTACAATTTTTTTGTTATTCAAAACGTAATTCAGAAGTTTAATGTCCAAGGTATAAATTCCTGTAATGTCCCACTTAGTGGAAAACAGACTGATGACATGTCATATTTAAAGGACATGTTGTCCCCTCAGTGATACAGTTTTCTCACTTTTGAGTTTTCTGGCCATAGCTGGTGCCTTTGTTATCACAAATAAAGTGATGGCTTATTTTCTACTGGGACTTTTTGTTATTAAACTGTTATAATAGAACATCTTCATCTTGATCCTGATTGTGCAATCTTTACATTCTAAAGAGTCATATCAGCTTTTCCCACACTAAAAAAGTGTGTCCAAAGCATCAAAACCCATGTGAAATTTGAGATAAACTCAACCTGTTATTGAAAATTACATGAAATAAATAGTAATAGTTAAATAGTACAAAAAAACTATACTGTGTTAGATTCATTGTTACATTAATGACCTACAATAAATTGTTGACATTTACTACTATTTTTGCATGTTAAAACAAACAAACAAAATTCTAATTTAAGAAGGCCAAATACAATTATTTTGAAACTGTTGTTAAAAATGCCAACTACACCAACATGGCGTTGGTCTTTTGAACTGTATGTTTCTGAGCTCCTATTGGCTCAGCTGAAAAATTGCCTTTTATAATTATATCCTTGCTGCCTTCACGTTGGATTTTTTTTCTTCTGAGACCGGTGTCGCCGCATAACTGACTCGATAAACCTGTGATATGGCCTCTAAGCTAAGAAAATCTAAGACAATGACGTCTTCCCCTGCGTGGCCCATTGTCACAACTGTAGCCTCGGGCCGTCGTCATGGAGAAGCAGGTGGATCTACAGGTTCATCTGCCCCGCCCTCGCCAGGCTCTGGAGGGACGGACGACTTTGAAGTCAGACATTTGGCTTCAATTAAACCTGAAGTCAGTGGTTAATTTGAGCCGAATCCTACCGGAACAAGATCCGGAAACTCCCTCATTTTCACCATGTGCGTTCCGGCAATTGTTTGCTCGGATCCGGCAGCTCATATCTCCGCCCATAAAAGTTCAAAGTCATCGCACATTTTTATTGTGATTATTTATTAAAAATACAACGAGAGGAGACGCTGTCTATGTCTGTGGAGTGGATGTTACTTCTGCAGCAGGCAAACCAGCTCGCAGACACGCTCCTGCCTATGACTAGCCATACTTGACAAAAGAAGGACGTACAGTATAACACATGCGCGTGGCTCATTGGGTCGCACTCACAAGTCCTAATATATATATATATATATATACATATATATATATATATAGTTTAAGTCGATCATTTTAATAATCTGTATTCTTTTTAATTTACCAGAAACTTCGAAATAAATTTTCACGCTGTACTGAAACCTGTTTCAGGGTCTCACCGCCACCACCTGGTGAAACGCATGACGTCTATTTGAACCCTGCCCACTGTAACGGGTGCTCAAAGCATAATGGAAACACAACATGTACCGTACCGAGCCGAACCGTGATTTACCGGTACTAAAGGTACTAATGGAAAAGGGGCATAACACAAGAAAGCACATAAAAATTAAAGTGGGCCATCTAGAGGTTGTCCAGCATGTGGCACTAGTTCAGGTGGGCGTCTGGGAGGCCATTCTGCATGTGGGAGCAGTTCAGGTGGGTGGCCGGGAGGCTGTCCAGCATGCAGTTCAGGTGGGCACCCAAGTGGCAGTCCAGCACTTGAGCGCAGCTAAGCTGGGCGGCCAGGTGACCGTCCATCTTCAGGGAGAAGCACTGCCACTGTCAAGAAGACGAGGCAAGATGATGTAGAGACCTTAGGGACTGCAGTATGCGTAGTGTCCTCTGGGACTACAACTGTAACATGGACACCAATGGTTGCAGCTGTGGTAGGAACCTCAGGGGATACATCTGTCATAGGCAAAGTAGAGACGGTAGCTGTGTAGGAAACTTGTTGGCTGTAGTAGGTAGCATAGTGACCTCATTGGCTGCAGTAGGCGGCGTAGGGACCTCATTGGCTTCAGTAAGTGGCGTAGGGACCTTTTTGTCTGCAGTAGGTGGCGTAGGGCCCTCGTTGGCTGCAGTAGGCGGCGTAGGGACCGTTTTGGCTGCAGTAGGCAGTGTAAGGGCTGCATCTGTGTGTCTAGCCACTTCAGGGACTGCAGGTGGGGGCGTAGCCACTTCAGGAAGTGTGGAAGCCACTCTTGGAGGCATGGACCCCTTTGCAGATGTGGAACCCTTGGGGAGAAATGTGGAGCCTTCAGGGAGTGCAAGAGGCATAGAACCCTCAAGGAGTGCCAACCTCAGGCGCTGCGGTCAGCGTGGAGACATCAAATGCTGTAGCTGTTATGAAAACCTCAGGGGATGCAGCTGCCGTGGGACCCTCAGGGGATGTAGCTGCCATGGAACACTCAGGAGATGAGTGGCAATCAGCTGTTCTGGTCCTTCTTTGCTGTCTGCCCCTCTGGTGACAGTGGTTTCTCCAGAGCTGAGACCTTGTCTCCTCCCTCTCCACCAAGAGGGGTGACGGAAATATCTCCACCTCTGGGCTGTAGTGACTGTCCTTCCAGACTAGTCCAATCCGGAAGCCGCTCCACTGGATGACATATTTTCCTTCCTGAGACTCAGCCTCTCAAGGCTGAGCGAAAAACATTGGAGTCGACGGAGTGACTGGTGGGCTGGGTCAGCTGTATGTGATCTTTTGCTCCTCCAGCACTTTCTCCAGCAACACAAACATACCGGGGAATCCACCAGTCCCGGCAGCCACTTTAACTCGTTTAGAAAATCCTGGGTAGCCGCACACCTAACCTGTAGATTGCTGGAGGTGGCCACAGAGTCCACATAACTGCATGTCTCTTTGCGAAGCCGTTGCTCATCCTCTGGAGTGAGTGAAGCCAAGATAAGACAGCCCCGCTGGGTTTTGGTCTGGTCCTGGCATTCTGTCAGAACTCGGAGAGCAGGTTGAACCGAGTGGTGCAGGCTGACACAAGGCACTCGGGATGATTTATAAAAATAAATTATTTATTTACAAAAACAAAAAGCAAAAGCTGCCGGGGCAGTAAACTTACAAAGTCTCAGGAACACGGAGGCAGATCAGGTAGGTCACAGGTACAGAGAACAATGCCAGGATGACTAGAACCACAGACGTAGGTTTATATAGGGACACTAACGAGGGGTAAACAGAAACAGCTGTGAGAAAACGACAATGGCAGACACTAATGAGAGAAACATAAGGTGTGAAGACAGACCACACAAAGGTAGCACACACCAAGAAACACAGTCGTCACAATGAGTGTCCATCTGATGATGGACGGACCTTTGTGTCAGATTTGACATTTTTAAATTTTTAATTAATGTGCTGTTTTCATCCTTTTGAGTTTGTTCAGTATTATGTAAAACTTTTGTTATGTCATCATTACTTAAATCACATGTACTGTTGCAGTAACGTAAAATACTGCTGGATTGTTAAAATGTCTACTCTTCCATAACTTTTTTAAACATCCTGATACCATCTCTTGGGCAAAATAAAACAGATGATTTATTTATTTTCTTTATTTTTGGTCAAAACACATAAGAATAAAAAGTCAAAGAAGCAAAAGTGAATGAGCATAGATATCCATTAAAGTTTCAATTCAAATTTATTTTAAAATTTTGTAGGTTTTAATAAAGATTTTTGACACCAAGTACCTTTATTGTTGCTTTGTTTTGTGCTGAATCATGAAGGATGATCTAAAAGCAGACCTCCACTTTATAGATATTCAAAGATTTAAATTATTTCAGCCAACAGAAATATCAAATGACAATACTTTTGCAAATCATTTAAGGAAAAACACGTCTCGATTTTTTTTTTTACTGAGTGAAGGTTATTGGGCAACCGTTGTTGATCCCACAGAGTTCTCTACTGAGCAGTTGTAGTCCGTCAGACGCATACCACCGAGTCGTGGAATGTCTACCACAGTGAATGAGCAGATGATAAACTGAAAAACATACGATTAATGAGGTTGCATCATAGTTCAAACAAAAACTTCATTAATTTGTTCATGAAATGAACCCAATAAACTAAATGAAATCTGTCACACTCTAATTTAAATATGGCGTTTTCCTCCCAAAACTGAGCTATGAGTGCTTAAATAATTACCCTAGCTTCAAGTGGGCTTGTGATGAAAGGACAGAATCCAGTGTAACTGTCCTTTGTGCAGAAGGTCTTCCTCATTTTGAGAGTCATTATATATGCCATACCTGCAACTACCTGTAAAGAGAAAAAAATACTAGTTATTGTAGTTATCACTATAACTACAGTAGTTATAACAACTATATACTACTGTCAGTCCAAACGCAGTCGTGTGAAACTTGTAATACTATGTATTAAAATAAATGCAGTAAAGAAAATGAAACCCTGAAAGAGGAAATGACAACTAGTAAAATATTAGTTGTTTTTAACAAAATGCATTACTTTGACCTGGAATACAAAATGATTTAAAACTTAAAACTGAACTGACCTGACTCTGAGCCTTGAGCACTGTTTCCACAGCATAAATGTTCTCATCTTCAGAGTTGCTGTTGTATACAGAAACAGCGTAATGCTCAGCTCTTTGGAAGTCTATATCGCTGATATCTATGTCATGTACGTTGCCTGTTTGAGATGAACCCAACCCAAAAACAAAAAGGGTAATGAAAAAGGGCAAAATTTTCCACATCATGGTTCTGTAGCAGCAACAACAGGGTTATTGCTTCGTCTGTGTTCCCTCGCTTAGATGAGCAGTCTGCCCAGTAAAACCATGAGGCAGAGCCAATTATCAGGTTCTGAAGCACAAACCCGCCTCTGAGTTGTAATCATATTTATTTGTCCTGATAACTTCATAAGCAGGTCAGGAATCTCAAACTCACCTTTTACTGATAATGAGCACTTCCATCTTATTTGTAAAACAAAGATCTAAACTTTAAACAAATGGAAAAAACTTTTTTCAGGATATATCTCACAAATGCCCCAAATTACAATTATTTTAGAATATCAACACTTAATTCAAAAGTTTAATGTCCAAGGTAAAAATTCCTGTAATGTCCCACTTAGTGGAAAATGGACTGATTGTCATATTTAAAGGACATGCTGTCCCCTCAGTGATACAGTTTTCTCACTTTTGAGTTTTCTGTCCAGAGCTGGTGCCTTTGTTATCACAAATAAACTGATAGCTTATTTTCTACTGGGACTTTTTGTTAATAAACTGTTATAGAATAGAACATCTTCATCTTGATCCTGATTGTGCAATCTTTACATTCTAAAGAGTCATATCAGCTTTTTGTTTCTCACTAAAAAGTGTGTCCAAAGCATCAAAACCCACGTAAAATTTGAAATAAACTTAACCTGTTGTTATTTAAATAGTACATCTAAAAACTATAGTTTTTTACATTCGTTGTTACATTAATGACCTACGATAAATTGTTGACATTTATTACTCTTTTTTTCATGTTAAAATAATAGAATATATCAAATTTAAGAAGAACAAATAACATTTATTTATTTTATTACTATTTAATTGGGACAAGTCACAGGCCCAGATAATGGCCCATAAAAAGAATAAGGGGAGACAAAGGTATGGGCCAATTAAAATAGTTTTATTGCACAAACAAAACCCAACAAAAGATAATAAATATAAATGTGCAAGTATGTTTAGTGTGTGCAGTGTAAGAGAGAGTGGATGTGCGTCTGATGGAATATATCCAACCAAAACTAAACTGGAACAAAAGACAAAAAGAGGTTACCTGGAGGAGAGGGAGAGAGAAAAAGTAGTGGACCTCTTTTTGAGGTCGTTTTCACACCAGATAGTCCGGTAGACTCGGTTCGGTTCGGGACCAATATTCATGACCTTTTGTTTACATTTGAGCTGATGCGTTTGCATTCACACTGCACTGTGCAGTCGATTCAACCTGTTGAACCAACCTGTTCCCCCGCTCGCCTATGGGGGCGCTGCACCAAGAACTACTGAAAGAAACGACACAAAAACCTCTGAAGACACATCTTCTTCTTCTGTAAATAAAAATAAAAACGAAGTGGCATCAAGATTTAGCAGTTTTAGGAGTTATATTTTGTCATTTTTTTAAAAATGGACTTAGCATGAGCAGAAGATGAGACAGAAGGCCATGGAGAATATTGTTTTTCCACACAAGGCAGCTGACGGCTCCATATAAGGTCAGAGAAATGCGTGTTCGTTTACCCTGTGGAGCGGGGTCCGGTCTGTTTACATTCACACTGCACTCGAACCGCGCTGGAGTTCGCTTCTACCGGACCAAGACTTAGGTTTTAGCCCAGGCCAGAGTTCGCCTTTTTGTTCCTTGACAGAGTTCGATGGTGTGTTCACACCTCCCTAAACGACTGGACTTTCTAGGAAAAGGAGCTAGAGTTCGATTAAAGCGGACTAAACAGGGCTGGTGTGAACGCACCCTTAAATTACTGAGCCCAGGTGGCTTCAAGTGCTAACGCCACAACCTCTACCTGCAGGAGGAACCACCCCTACCAGTCAGAGGAGTGGCTGTGACGATGTATGTATATATATATATATATATATATATATATATATATATGTGTGTGTATACAGT
>NW_023619618.1:0-7788 GCF_014905685.2 Nematolebias whitei
AAAAAAAAAAAAGATTAAGCTTTTATTGTTTTGTAAGCAAATCATTTTGACATGATAGTTTTAAAAATGTATTTCAAAGAAAGGAAGATATAAGATTTATTTTATTAACAAGTCACCAAATGGATATTAACATACAAAATGAATAGCCTAAAAAAATCAACTCGAAAGATGAAGATGATGTCTTTTTTTTACCTCTTACAACCAGCCGGTCAGCGGACGTGCGCGGCTGATGATCCTGTTGTCCATCTGAAGGTTAACTGGACTTCTTTTTTTACGTCTTTCAACCGGGCGGTCAGACCTGAGCGTGCACCTGACCTGACACACATCAGCAGTTTTCACTGTTCTGGCTTTGTAGAGTGAGTGCTCCCATTTTTAGCTTTTGTTTAATACTTTCCAGCTCCATTATGTGGCTTGTCAGATGTGTGATAAAAGCAAAGGGTGGGCGGGGCCAAATGCACAATTGTTGCGCAATGCGCCAGCGCTACTCTCTCTTTTCAGTCTGATTAACTTCTGCACTCTTTTATTTCTTTCTCATCCTCAACATATAAACATACTGCCTCCTCCTCAACAAGTAGATTAACACAATTTTATAATGTGTATTCTTACTTAATTTTCTTTGTACCGTATGATTCATAAAACCGCATCAGATCCCCGAGATCGACCCGGCCCTCCCATCAAGCACATAATTTTGACCTGACCCGGCCCAGTAATCAGGTCGGGCTGGGGGCTTGGGCCAAAAATCGCAGCTCTATTATAAATAAAGTGGACGTGATGACTTGACTTGGGTGAACAACCTAATGTTGGTCAAGTCTTTAGAGCTTCACGGTAAACAGTTTGAATCAGTTAAAGTGAACTCTGCTTCGTTCTTAGTGCTGATCTGAGGTCAGTAAATCCACCTCAGAGTTCCCCAGAGCTCAACTTGTTTTTTTAATATTTTCAGTCCAGCTGTGTTTACTTTAAAATAACTTTAATAGTCCATATTACGTTGAGTGTGTTTAACTTTGTATTCAGTTTGTTTAATCAGACCTCAGTTGGGTAAATTTGCATGAACACATTTGGGATTCGGTCATGTCTGCAAATCACCTCCGCCATGTCTGAGACAGGCCAGAGGCTGTGGCAGAAATACATTAACTGAGGTTGAGATTTTAAGACACAGTCTGCAAGAAAAGCCTAAGTGTTTCATTGCTTTGTGACATTAAATAAAAACGGCTGAACAGTGCAGAGGAGGAATCAGAACTGGACCTTCAGTCAGCTGCATGTGTGTTTATGATCACGCCACACTTCAAAATTCATTCACAGTTTTCTAACTAATAACATAATGTTCCTGCCAAAGGGGATATTATATTCTGTCTACATGTTTGTATTTGTCTGTAGCCTTGGCAAAATATCTAATGAATCACTGGACAGATTTTAATGAAACTCTCAGAACGTAATAATTTGATGTACATCTACAAAATGTGCTTTGAATTCTCAAGTGCACTTTCATTTAAAGGCTGCAAACCAAAGGAACAAAATATATTTCCTCAAAAGAAAATTCAACACTTGCTTTCAATGAAAACTAGCTTTTATCGTGACGGATTCATTCAGAGAGGGAGAGCCGCAGCTCGGTGACTTTTAAAAGCGGCACTTTCTAATAACATCACAACAAGCAGCTTCAAAGTGTGCACTTGTCGCCGCATTGTTTCACAGAAAAATTAAGAACACTGATTTATATTCCTAAGGCTAAACATTTTGCAGTATTTTATAGGCTTTCATTTGCAGTTCCGTGTCCACATCTGATGTGATACAAGAAATCTATTTGGATGAAGACCTTCAGGTTCCAAAGATGAGATATTTACTTTCAGAGGCAGTGTGGTTGATAAGAACATTTCCAACCTCACGTTCATAAGGAGATAAATTTAGCCATGATTCAAAATGTATTTTTTTGCAACAGTTTCTTTGAGTTATTACTAAAACATATTACATTTTATATGAGTGTCTTTTCTGGGTTTAAAAAGGGAAATGAGGAGATTTCAGGTTTCAAGATTGAAAGTATTTCAATCCAGTTTATTTATTTAGCACCAAGTCACAACAGAAGTCATCTCAGGGCACTGAACAGAAACATTCATATATATGTAAAATAAGATAACATTATTTTTCTGAGGAGCAGTCTGCCTTGAAATTAACTTCATCGCAGACATCTCAAAGAGCAAAAAAAACAGACAGTAAGTGTTTTTGTAACTGGACAGAGACGGAGCTTGATCAGGCTCATTTGTTGTCTGTATATATAATAAGGCAGCAAGTGAATTGACGAGCTTAAATTTTTATACCTCTGTTATAATAATCAAATGCTACAGTGAGTTGATTTTTGTGATATATTTCCTGTAAATTACTATTATTGATATTTAAATACATCATTTTTTTTATGCATATGGATTTTGTAAAAGCAGCCTGTCAGGATTCTGCTATTTGTTGTGCACTGGTGTGTTCTGTTTGTGTTGTGTGAGAGGCGCTCTCCTGCAGTTCGACACAGCTGGCTTCTACCCAGCTGTGTCCTGTTTGTGCTGATTACCAAGAGGATTCTTAAGGCTGAGCTGAGGCTGTGTTCTTCAACCACCGTTTCCTCATTTAAATGTGCTAAGTTGTTTCCATAAGGTGTACCTGCCCGTGCAACACCGTTCAGTCAGGTCATCTGGACAGTTCCTTTGTTGTTGTTGTTGTTGAGAGATGTTTCACCCTCCATCCGAAGGTCTTCATCAATCTGAGAACATACAAACTATTTTCCTCACCAAACAGTACACTTCAGTGGCCCAACCTGTTTGCTAGTAATAAGATGGTTTCGGTGGCTCACCCTCTCCCCTGTCAACTCATCTGAGGCTGCCATAGCCAAAATGGTTCAAGACATAAAAGTTCATGCCCAATAATCCAGGTAAAGAAGCCCAACAATGGTCAGTCAGGTCATGTGGACTTGACTGACCATTACTAGCAAACTGGTTCACTGTAGGAGTGTATTGCTTGGTGGGGAAAACAGTTTGTATGACTTCTCAGATTGATGAAGCCCTTCGCATGGAGGGTGAAACATCTCTCAACAAAAAAAAGGAACTGTCCAGATGACCTGACTGAACATTGTTGGATTTCTTTGCCTGGTCTATTGAGCATAAATTTGATGTATCTGCTAGGGGTTGAATGGACTAGTCAATTCTAGGACATCTGGCGAGTTTTAAAATGTCACGTCGACTAATCACAGTCTGTGATTGTGTCACGTGATTAGTGCTGGGTCTCTGGCTACAAAACGGATTCTTCCAAGCAGATGGAAGGCGAGGAGCAGGCAAAGTCTTCCCAAACAGGTAGAAATTCAACAGTGTGGAAGTATTTCACTAAAGATGATGTTTCATTTTATTTAATCCAGTAAATAAAATAAAAATAAAAACAGGGGTGCACACCACCAGAGAATCCACCACGCACCACCACCAGTGAAGAATGCGTGCTGGCGGTGGTTTATTTTTTTCAGGTCTCTCTTGTAAATGAGTCCCCGAGGCTCAGTGGGATTAAATAAAGGTTGAATGAAAATTGTATTTAGTGGATTAAATAAAATAAAACTAACTTTTGCAGCTTAACAATAGTTTTGTTTTTCCTGTTACTTATGTGCAGCATGATAAATGGTAGGAGCATAAATATACGCTCCCTATGTTTTATTGTTCTCTTTTTTCTAAATAATAATTGATGAGATTTTGCTTTTTTTTGCATCTTCAGTTCCTATGACATTGTCAACTAGTCGACGTCGGCTCAACTATTATCGTGTTAATGTCTACTTTAAAATATATGTAGTCGTTCAACCCGTAGTACCTGCTCATGTTTCCCTGCAGCAGTCCTTGTGTGTTCCTGTGAGCCCTGGTGTTCCCCTCCTCTTCAAGAAAGCCTTCCTCTGTGTGGATCTCCATGCTCATCAGCTCTCAAGCCTGGTTGGACTCCTCAACCGTCTCCTTCAGCCAACGCCACCTTGACTCCTAACCTAAGCTGCCTGCCTCTATCTCACACTGAACTCATCTGCGTTACTATAGTCACATTCTCCAAATCCAGGACATCCCTGGAAAACTATGAACCTACAACCAGTCAGAACTAATCTCTATCTGACTTATATACCCTCAGGATATCAAAACAATCCTCTGGATCTACTTGTCCCTTATTTCCCACAGATAAACTCACTTTCCCCTTCCTGTGATCTTTATGATAAAATCTGTTTTGTTTCCAGTGAATGCTTTTTCAGCCCCATTAAATTATTATATAAATTATGGCCAAGCCCCAATTTTAAAGCATCTTTTGTTATAATACAACTCCAAAATTAATTAATAAAGCCTTTTAAATGTACGGTTTTTTTTTTCTTCATAGCATCAAGGTAATGAAGTCATATTTGAATTATTGAATTTTGTGAATGATTTCAATGTAAAATGTAAAGCATTGTATTTGTCGCTCTTTAACAAACTTATAGAAATAAGTTAAACGCAGCAGCATTTTTGTAAGTCAATGCAAATAAACTGAAATTCTCAGCAGTGTTACACAAAATGCTGAGCATCAGCTTGACGAAATGAAGGAAATGAAAGAAATAAAAAGTGGAAAGTAGAGTTCTGCAGATTGACTCTGTGCTCAAGCTTCGACCTGAAACAAGTTCTCAATGTGCTTGCAGGTGTTTGAGGTGATTAATAAAAATAAAAAAAACACTCTTGGTTGCAAAGAACTGCAACTTCTTCAACAATGCTATATGGAAATCATTAGACCCTTTTGACATGAATATTTGGTATTTTAATCATCAAGAGCCAGGACTTTTTATTCCTTTTGATATACAAAGATGTTGCAATTCAGTTTATCTTTACAGAAAGTTGTTGGGACAGTTTCTGCAACACGCTGGTGATGCCTGCACAGATACAATCACACACTGATCCGAGCGCAACACAGCCTCTACAGTTTTGTTTACATTTTTAATTTTTGCCATTGACGCCTCCTACACATCATGCAGGTCATAACTCATAGCGATCCGTCGGTAAGCGAGCACTCGTCAGTCGGCCATAAGCAGAGCCACAGAAAGAATTCATGCCTGGATACTGTTTTCTAATACGACGCACTGACCATCATCTCAGACACACAGACCGTGCAGTCTGTTCTTGGCTTGAGCACACAAACACTTGTGTTTAAAGTGGCACTGCTGGTTTTTATTTTTAATTTTTTTTTTTAATAAACGAATATGATTCAGTCTTTCTATCACAGTAGCTCACTTCAGAAAAATACAACGAGCTTCAGAGGAAACAAGCTGTGATTTTTAAGTATTTCATAAAGTCTTTGCAACACGTTCAATGTACGTTAAAATGTTACAAACATTCATGGCCAAGAGGAAAGAGATGATGGATGACTTGAGTGAAGTCCATCAACATCCTGGTAGTGAATAACTAATGATACTGGAGTGTGTAACTGAACAACAGGCTGGACTGGAACACCAGCACCAAACCTGTTTTCACATCATCCGAGCTGGAGTTTGTTGGAAGAGCAGCATCAGTGCCAGAGATGCCTGCAAACTGGAAAAATAAATCCTTAATAAAGGTAAAACTTTGGACAAAAACTGGAGACGTCTGTGTCAGTGAGGGACAGGAGGTCACTGAACAAACTGTGAACTCCTCCCACCCCCTCCGGCACATTTCTTTCTATGTTAAAGACTATTTCTATGTTGTGATTATCTGATAATAATTTTGACAATTATAATGCTGGCAAGTTCAGGTTGCAACATTTCCACTTGTCTCTGGCATAAATTTAGCCACAAGTTACATTAAATGGGATGAGGAGGATATACAGAGTGAATTACAATATGGCATCAAACCCACAAAATTTCTAATTTCTTTCTGATCAGGATGTTTTCAACCTAACTCTTCATTTATAGAAAAACTCACCAACAAAACTCTGGTATCAAAAGAAGTGAAGAAGAAATTAGTTAAGCTAAATAACTTAAATGCCTTCAGGTGAGGTTAATTGAACTGGACTGCAGATTCAATAAATCAAAGTGAACAACCCAGTCCAACTGAGCCACACTTTGTCAAAAGAAACTTAAATGGAGAATAAACGTTTGTTCGTTGCATCGTTTTACTGGAGCCTCAACAACAATACAAGAGGAAGAGTAACGGACAATTCCATCCGGGCTGCACTTCATTGGCGAACAAAATACCGTGCATCTAGTTTTGTTTAACAATACGGTCGCCTCTAAAGACTAAATCTGTACACAGGCTGAAGTAAGCAGCTTCCTCTCAGGGTCAAATAAGAACCTGCGTTACTTTTGTTTAGATTAACTGGAAGCAGCACGGTGTTCCTACACGAAGCAATCACAGGAAATGGTGTCAGGGGAACTGTAACTGCACTCACGGCTCTTGTCCATTAAAGAGTAAGGGATGGTGTGGAAGAGCGTTACTCTAAAGATTCATTGTATCTACAGCATAATTAAAACCTATTGTCATAATATTTGGGCAGCAAATGGACTCTTAAGTGATTTCAGAGACTAAAACTTTAAATACAGAATATTTACCATTGTGTGGACATGAAGTGACACCAGGCATGTTCACAGAAATGAGATATGTTTTAGTCTCAGTAGTTGATATTATTTCCACAGGTTTACTTATTCGAAAGGAAAACCAAGAGAGGGTGATTTCAAGGAGTCTGAAAAGGTGAGCAGGGAGTTGGAGACTGGGCCAGCAGGTAAGTCGTCCAAAGTTATTTGTTTTCGTCTCCTGTTGCAAGTAAAGGTCTGTGTTGGTGGAACCCTCAAAGAACAAGAGAAATCTACAGGACTGAACTTAGAAGAAACAGCCATCAGGTGAATGAGAAAAGAGCACTGACAAGAAGAAAAAAAAAAAAAGCTGATTAACCATAAAGCAAAGAAATCGTTTTGCAAAAAACTTTTTTTTTTGTTGTCAGTGTTAGTAATCCATTTAACACCTTAAGGATAAAAAGCTCCCCGTGATGCTTTACTGCTTTACTGGTACAAACTTGCCTAAATTTAAGCCTTTTATCCGAATACTAAACACTCATTCGACATAATTCAACATTAGCCCTGCAGTGTTCAGACTCACTGAATTCACGCTTCAATTTAGATCAAATAAATTCTGCAGATAAAAAACATTTTCTCAAATTCAACATGGAAAATAGTCATGCCCCCTCCTATGGAGAACAAAAGGAGTATGAGGGAACTGGAAGCATTTCAGGTAAAACATTGATGCATGTGTCTGCAAATTATACAATAACAACAAGGAGGGGCGACTTTCATCCCACATGAAAGCAATTTCTTTCAGTCCTGATTTTTTTTATTGTTGTTGTTGTTTTAGTGAAATGTCTGCCATCTCTACAATATATTTAAATAGGAAAAAATTACTTTTAGTCTATCAGTTCACAAAAAACACATTATTCTCCGAATCCAAAGTCAAAATCAACGTATTCTGCAGTCGAAAATTAAAACAAACCTTTAACATCAAACAGCATGTGCTCCACAATGTTTCAAACATCAGCAACAACATGACAAGAAGAGAGACCTGCAATTACAGGTCTGTTTTTCACTGTCATTAAAAGCAGAGTTCTTGGAATAATTTCATCATAATGCAGATTTTTATATTAGATTTGACACAGAGGCTATTTTTATTCTATTCTTCAGTTAGCCTCATAGATGCAGATTTGCTTTTCTTTGGAACCAGAACTAAAGCGCTCTCTCTCTCTCTCTCTCTCTCTCTCTCTCTCTCTCTCTCTCTCTCTCTCTCTCTCTCTCTCTCTCTCTCTCTCTCT
>NW_023619618.1:7798-8894 GCF_014905685.2 Nematolebias whitei
TCTCTCTCTCTCTCTCTCTCTCTCTCTCTCTCTCTCTCTCTCTCTCTATATCTATCTATCTATCTATCTATCTATCTATCTATCTATCTATCTATCTATCTATCTATCTATCTATCTATCTATACATATATTTAGGGGTGCACCGATTGCAGTTTTCTGGCCGATCACAGATTTCTAAAAAATCTGACCTGCCGATTCCGATTTTGGACGATACCGATTTTGTTTTATAAGCGACAATGTCAAATGTTATAATTTCACTGTGCACCTTCAATTTTCCAATATTATTTTGTTGAAAAACATACCTTTGAACAATATCCTAGAAACAATACAAACTTGTTTTAACTGGCCATAAGGTAGTGCTCTGAAATATAAATGAAGTTCAGACAATTGTTGTTAAAACAAACAAAACAAAAAAAAGGTAAAATCGGTTTCTCATGCAAGTATCGGCCGATTTCCGATTTCCCAAATCGATTTCCCAAAATTAAGGAAATCGGGGCCTACTATATATCTATCTACAGTGCCTTGCGAAAGTATTCGGCCCCCTTGAACTTTTCAACCTTTTGCCACATTTCAGGCTTCAAACTTAAAGATATAAAATTTAAATTTTTTGTGAAGAATCAACAACAAGTGGAACACAATCGTGAAGTGGAATGAAATTTTAAACTTCTCCACAACAGTATCTCGGACCTGCCTGGTGTGTTCCTTGGTCTTCATGATGCTCTCTGTGCTTTGAACAGAACCCTGAGACTATCACAGAGCAGGTGCATTTATAAGGAGACTTGATGACACACAGGTGGATTCTATTTATCATCATCAGTCATTTGGGACAACATTGGATCATTCATTGATCCTCACTGAACTTCTGGAGTGAGTTTGCTGCACTGAAAGTAAAGAGACCGAATAATATTGCACGCCCCACTTTTCAGTTTTTTATTTGTTAAAAAAGTTTCACAGACAATAAATTTCATTCCACTTCACGATTGTGTCCCACTTGTTGTTGATTCTTCACAAAAAATTAAAATGTTATATCTTCATGTTTGAAGCCTGAAATGTGGCAAAAGGTTGAAAAGTTCAAGGGGCCGAATACTTTCGCAAG
>NW_023619619.1:0-8889 GCF_014905685.2 Nematolebias whitei
ACACCAGAAGTCCATCAGGGGTGCATGAAATGGTCAAATTTAGTTTTACTATCAGATCTCTGGCTAGCAGGTTTACTGGACATAATTTTGAATGTAAAAACTGATGTTTGAGAGTTGAAACTGCATCATATGGATCAGTGAGAGTTAATGGTGTGGTAACTGATTCAATGACTGCCAGGCCTGATGCACCTGTAGAGCAGACAGTTTGTCCACTGGCAGGGGCATGGGGAAAACAGTCAAACCTAATCAAAGACTGGGTTGCTCCAGAGTCCACAAGAAAATCTAGTGTGACTCCTTCAACATTGACTGCCAGCATAGGTAACTTCCTGTGTGCTGCTTGAGTGTATTTAAAATAAGTGTATGCGGTCGATATGGGTGTGTTCACATGTGTCTGTGTGTGTACACCTGAGAGATGTTCTCGAGGTCCATCACCGTCGCTTCACCCTTCTAGTCAGGTTGAGTGACCCCTGTGACCTCCTCTGCCTCTGGGTGGGCCTTGTCTTGGTGGGCCATAAGGTTGACGTTGAGGTGGGCCTGATGGTGTTTGTTGTGCCTGATGGTATGCTTGTGGGGGAGGGGATTGAACTTGAGGAGGGTAGCGTCCTCTGTAGGGACCTCCTGTTCCTCTTGATGGCCTGTTGGATCGTCTGGATGGACAGTCTCGTATCCAGTGATCCAGGCTCCCACATATGAAACAACCTTGTGACTGTGACGGTGGTATGGGTGGGCCATACTGGTATTGAGGGCGTTGGTGTGGTAGAGGTGGTGCAGTGGTGTGCAGTAATGTGAGTGGACTGTTGTCTCTGGGTTTTTGTTTCTTTATTTGTGTGTCTTCGGAAGTTGTTTGCCTCCATGCATGTCGTGCATGACGCAAAAGTTCATTCAGACGAAGTTCATCATCTAAACCTACGTACGACCTCTGGATTAGAATGCGTACTGAGGGTAGGAGGCCTGTGATAAAGCTTTGGGACAGCATGGTCTCATAGGCTGTAGCCTGTGCTGCTTCCCTCCAGTCATCAGCTTGTGGGGGAGCGATGCCAGAGTGTGCACGGAAAATCAGGAGCAAGCGTTCTAAGTAGTCTTGGGGTGACTCTTGAGGCTTTTGTTTTGTGTCAACTATCTTGTTGTATGTTGGGCGGGGTGGATATACAGCCTGTATTCTTGTACCAATGGCTGCAATGGCTTGTCCGAATGCATTATTGCTAAGATGGTTGTAGTCGACCTGGGTTAGACGCTGGCTTGCTGGTGCGTCAAAAAGGGGGCCGCCCACACGTGATACAAATGTCACTCCATAAGTTGTGGATAAGATCAGTTTAAGTTCAGCCAGTGTTGGGCGTAGAGTCTGTACGAGGACTAAAAGTGCATTACTCACGCTTTCTCCTCCAGTGGCCAGGTCAGGTAGGTGCTGCTTGGCCAGTTCCTTCAGTTCTGTGAGTGGCCATGTTCTGAACATGAGCTGTGCCCCGTCTGGACCAGCCACCTCCATCATTGGCATATTGAGGATGTCATCTTTTCCTGGTGAGTGGAAGAAGGAGGAGGGGGAAGAGGAAGAGGATGCGAATGATGTTTCATCCTCACCTGACTCAGCAGTTGACTCTCCCTGTTGAGTTTGTTGTAACTTCAGATCCAGCTCTTCCTGTTTTTTAGTCAGCTCTCTTGCCAGGCGGGCAATTTCATCTTCATCTTGTTTCTTTTTACGAGCTCTGGTCGCCATCTGAGTTGCTTCAGCTGTTTGGGCGGCTGAGGTGGATGAAGTGGGCACTTGTACTTCCACATTTGATCATCAGGGGGTGGAGGTAAATCATTTCTTCTGAATGGGTAGTCGTCATCTGTTGTCAGAGCCCAGGTTGCTGGCCTGGTGTGGCAGTATGGAGGCGGTTGTAGATTGGTGAGTGAGGGGTACAGGGAAGCTGGGGGAGCGGTCGGATCAGTAGACGCACGAGACTCCGGTGTACATGCAGGAAAAGAAACAGAAGCAGACATACATGAAGACTTTTTCTGTTGTTCAGTTTTATTTGTTTTTTGTTTTTTGGTTTTGTTCACCTTTTGAGTCTTGGTGGTGAGCTCTTCCAGCTTTTGGGTCATCTGTATAATTTTTGATTCGGTTCTACTGGACTCTATTTGTGACTCCATCTTCCACATTCTAAATGCTTCTTGGTGATTATTCATCGCTACAATATGTTCCTGTGGTATTTTCTTCTGCCCCATCATTTTTTGTTTTTGTTTTAATAAGTGTTGCTCGAGTTTTAAAATGTCTTCTACTTCTAACGAACCGTGTTCAGGAAAACCAAATTTATTATGCCATTGAGACACGAAACTGTCACAAAAATCACCATGTAATCTTCTCATTTTATCTGCAATCGGACCGATCGGTATGTATGAGGGCGAACTATTTTTATTCCCCATGATTAAATTATTTTCACTTTATTCTCTTTGCGCGGAAAAACCTCTGTTCTCTTTAAATAAGACAAACTTACGCTCAGTTCCCTTTTTCAGGCGAACTTACGCTTTTTCTCCTTACTTTTATGTCAGATCGCCGCTGACGTGAGATTGTAATTTCTAAATATTGTTTTATGTCTACAAAAATTACTTTATGCAATCGTTAGATCGTTACTCGACATATATCAGTTAATTTTATTTCTCAATTCTGAATATTTTTGTCAGAATTTACGTTTGTTTAAAGTGAAAGTAAAAAGATCGTCTACCTGACGGGCGGGTGTAATCTGTTTCCTGGTTCGGATCCGAGTGGAGTCGATCTTTTCCGCGATGAATCAGGACGTCTTCCCGCTCCTAAGATGAGTGTGGAGGATCGGAGGGGGTTTTATTCCCGGTGGCCAACCAACGTCGTGGTTCACCGACGATCGGACAGACTCTCAACGGATCCTGTTCGTGACGCCAATTTTCAAAGAGTTTAAACTATAAATGTTTTAAGTTTAAATTAAAAAAGGAATCAGAAAAACACCCTGATTAAAATAAGCGCTCGTTTATTTTCTTTTGCAAAAGGAGACCTGTTCCTGAGAGCAGGAAGAGAAGTCTGAAACTTACAAACAGTGAAACATCATTTATACAGTGCTTCGCACGAACATGGGCGTACACAATTTCAGAAAAATGCATTACAGTCAATGTAGAGGGTGTGATTGTCTCATGAAGCAGAGTTTAACTTGTCAACATGTTTTTGTCTGTGGTTGGAACATCTTATACATAAAGTAACTACTTCTTAGTTTCTGCAGAAACTGTGGTTAGGGAGGTACCAGGTATCGGCAGATGTTTCCTGTTATCTGGAACAAGTTGGTGCGAGCAGGTTTCTGTCACATAGTTCTTCAGTACATCAGGTCATTGAACTTCAGTTTATGCAAATGTAATACAATAAAATGATAAAACATCAGAGTACAGAGTTGTTCCTTGATTATACAGAAATTCTTTTCCACAGTTCAGCATACTCGCATATTTTTGCTTCATACTGTCTGTACGGCGGGCCCAACTCCATGTGTTGGGTTACCGTGCTGACCAGTGGGTGACCCCTGTAGGACACCAATGCCTTGTATGCCGCTCTCACGGGGTATTGGGTCCCGTAGTCGACAGGCGTCCGAACTCGGCTGCACAGCATTCGCAGGGGTAGCTTAGTATTTTCGACTACAACTTGATTCCTGTCACATTCCCTTTGATAGACCCTCGTTCTCAGGGATGGGCTCGTTACCCAAATTATCAGGTCTCCCACCGAGATTTTACAATATTCCGTCTGGTGAGACTCTCCGTAGTTGGGTCCCCACTTGATCTTGACCTGCCATCCCAACACTTGTAGATAAACGACATTAAAGATCCATAGTGTCCCCATTGGGCTGGGGTTGTAGGGTAACCCCCACTGATCGCTTATTAACATGAAAGCAATGATCTTCTGAGCCGTCTTGGAGAGGTCTGGTGTGCGGAAGGTTCTTACACTCGAGCTGTAGTAATTCTTTGTTTTATTTGTATAAATTGAGAAGTCTTTTCTGGGTCGATCTAATTTTACCCGTTGTTTTCTAACAATCAGGACTGGTTCATAAGGCCCTGTTCTGGATCTTTGAAACAACGTGTTCCATACGTACTCACGGGCTGTTCCTTCTTTCTCGGGAGGAGGTCCAGCTCACTAGGCCAGAAGTCCGGTGAAGTCCTTAACGTGGTCTCGTCCCATGTCCAATTTTCTTCGATGATTTCGGGGAATTTTATGTTATCTCTTCCTCCCCAAATGGGGCCAGGGCATCTTACAATACCTATTAGCGTTTGTCTTTCTAACCTTCTTCTGCGATGAGATCCATTGATGAGTCTAGCGCCCCTTGGGTTGCTTTTCACGCGTTCATTTTCTTGTCTGTGAGTTTCCATCTCCTCGGGAACGTCTTGCTGGCCCAGGCTTTTAGCACACTTCGTCTTTTGTCCGTTTTACTCAGTTTAGGCTTTTCAGTGTCGTTCTTACTGTCTTCGATAGGCTGGATTGTTGCCCCAACGGAGTACACTCCCCTATATGGTGCAATGATCATCTGCATGGAAACTCTAACCCTCTGGGTGGAGTCTGGCCTTATGGGAGTGTCTACCCGTTGTGCAGCCGTTCCGGGTATCTGCAGCACTCCTTTCCTCTCCCAGGCTTCCAGGGTCACTAGATACTCAGCTGTTTTTTGCTTGGGTCTAGCACCGTGTATAGCCCATGCATCCAGGCTTGTGGTGTGGTAATACAAATTTGTGTGCCTGGTCCCTGCCTCTCGGGGAACCTCTGGCAGGTCGATTAAGGGGAGATCTTGGTTTAAGATTACCTCTGCCACCCGTTGAGCCCACGTAGTTAGCTCCCAGGGGCCCTTCCAGCCGCCTTTTTGAGCTTCTTCGTTCACTTCATCGGGTAGCTGGTTTCCTTCACCTTCGTCTGCCCCCGGCAGATCCCTGAACACCCTGAAGACCAGTGGAAACTGATTAGTGCTGAGAGGTGCGTTTCTCGCTCTTCCCATTGAGGGATTATAGGGCCAGGCTTGCTGCACTGATTGTTCGAGCAAGTCCTGAGGGTTCCAACTTCCCTTTCATTTTAGCCTCTTCCCCCTCGTTGGGTTTAACTATCCCTGGATATAATGGTGGGGCCGAGGGTGTAGCATTCGGCCCCTGATCATAATGCTGCATCCATGTGGTTTCTTTTGGAGCCTCGGATTGTCTTTCATCTAACTGGTTTTTAAAGGACTTGAGGGGGTCATAGTATCTTCTTACTTGCCAACCTATTGCCCTTTCTGAGTGCAACAGCTGACCATTTTGCATTTCTTCTTGGCAGCTCCCGCAGTATCTTACGACGGTTCCATTCCACTCACAAGTACAGTCTCTTGGGCCTTTGTCATTCAATCAATCAACCTTTATTTATACAGGTAAATCCCATTGAGCCTCGAGGACTCATTTACGAGAGAGACCTGATTTCAACAAAGAAAGATGACAACAATGGACAACAGCAACAACAATAAACAATTATAAAAAAGCATACTACAGTTTTTTGTTTTTTTTACAAATAGGATGGCTAAAAGGAAAAGGAAACAAAACAAAAAACAGCTAGATTCCAAGACAAATGTAGAAAACTAACAACAGGAACATGTCAGCATTGGACCCTGCCAGGTGTCCAACAGATTCTTAAAGACACTTATGCCCCTTTTCCATTAGTACCGGTACGGGCCGGTACAGCACGACTCTACTCTACTCGGTACGGTACAGGTTGTGTTTCCATTATGCTTTCAGTACCGGTTCCAGTGGGCGGGGTCCAGAATCCAACATGCATTACCAGATGGTGGCGGTAGTGCGCCATTAAGCTATTGTACTAGTCACAACTTAAGTGTTAGAAGAAGATGACCATAAAACAAAATGGAGGGTATCGTGGCTTTGTTCAACTTACTTCTCAGTCTGTGGCTTTTTGAACGCCGTCGAAGACAAGAGAGTTAGAAACGGCTTCAGGAAGCAAGGCAAAGAACTCTGGAGAAGTACAGGAGAGTGTGGGAAGCCCTAGAGCGTTACAAAAAAGAAGACAGGAGGCGAGCTAAACGACGTGTGCGGGTAAGCTAAAATGCTATTTTGCTATTGCATGCAATAACATTATAAAAGCCGAGCGTAAAAGTACATAAATATTGATAAAAAACTGTTTAGTAATACATATGCCGTGTATGTGTTTCAGATGATTCGGCTGCTAAATAATAATCGCAGCAGACCTACAGTGTGGGCGCATAACAGAGCTACTCAGTGGTGGGACGTTATTGTACCTGGTTTCACAAACAGTCAGTGGTTGAGGAACTTCAGGATGTCAGAACAATCATTCATCTACCTGTGCAATAAACTACGACCGGCTCTGGAGCGACAACATTCAACTTTCCGCCAGTGTGTGTCATTAAAGAAGAGGGTGGCAATTGCACTGTGGAAGCTGGCAACTGGATCCGAGTACAGAAGTGTCGGACATCTTTTTGGCGTCAGCATCACTACCGTGTGTAGATGTGTGCAGGAGTTTTGTGCTGCAGCAGAGACATTGTTGGTGCCAGAACAGATCCGTTTTCCTGATGAAGAGAAGTTCAGAGAAATGGCCCTTTACATTGAGAACCGGTGGGGGCTCCCACACTGTGTGGGTGCTATTGATGGCAGTCATATTCCCATCATAGCACCACAGCACTATCACACTGATTATTTTAATCGAAAAGGTTGGCATTCCATTATCCTGCAAGCTGTTGTGGATGGAAGGGGACAGTTCTGGAACGTGTTTGCTGGATTGCCAGGGAGCCTGCATGATGCCAGGGTTCTGAGACTGTCCACGCTGTGGGAGTTAGCCACGAGAGGAAACCTATTCCCAGCTCATTTTAGGACCATTGGCACAGCGACTACTGGCTACTACGTCCTGGGTGACTCAGCTTATCCATTGCAGGACTGGCTGTTAAAACCATTTTCTGACACTGGAAGACTAACAGCAGAACAGCAGATGTACAACCAAAAATTTTGCAGTACACGGGTTGTTGTTGAAAATGCTTTTGGTAGGCTGAAGGGAAGATGGCATTGCCTTCTTAAAAGGAATGACTGTGATGTTGAACTTGTGAAGTCCATGGTGCTGACCTGCTGCGCTCTACATAACCTGTGTGAAAGTCATGGAGAGACGTACGAGACCGTATTGGATGAACCTGATGCAGAAGCAGCTGCCCAGCCACCCCGTGTGGCTGTGACACAGGAAGTTGGGGAAGGAAGAGATGATGTCAGAAATGCTCTAATGGAGCATCTCATGATAAATCATTCATCCTCATGTGATTAACTGTTTAAAGTAATCCCTAATTGTACACATTTTTTCTTTACCTGCATGCCTTAAACCCGTCTTTGTAACATGTAAGTGTCGCTGTTGATAATAAAAATGTATTACAATATCTTGACTTTTGTTATGAACAGATGCACTACAACAAGGTTCAGTTTAAAAATGATAAACAAGTCCCAGTGTGCTGTCATCACAGAAACTGCTTTTAAGAGCAGCTGTAGATTTAAAGAACATTATTGTTGAATTTCTCCTTAAATCTTAAGTTTTGTGGTTCATAAGAAAAACCCATAAAATAATTGTACTTTCTATATACTAATTAATTTATATTTATATACCATTATATCTATATATATTACTTTAATAATATGCTGTATTTATTTAACATTAATGTGTATTATATTTAACTTTATATTACACAAACTAATTACAAACAGCATTTTTTGTCTCACTTTTCATCTTTACAATACAGGTGGTCATATTTCATTTTTCATTTAGCCTTTATTTATCCAGGTTAGTCTCATTGAGCCACGAGAACTCATTTTCAAGAGAGACCTGTTTAGGGAGCACATGGTGGGGGTTAAGGGCCTTGCTCATGGGCCCAGAGTGGGGCGATTGAGGGTGGGGGCAAGTGTGGGTGTTTCACCTACCCCACCCACAATTTTGATGTTGTCGGGGCCGGGGCGTGAACCAGAAATCTTCGGACCACAGGCCCACCTCTCTAACCTCTGCACCACCACTCCCCCAAAAATATATAAACTGAAGTAGAAAATTTTTGTGTGATGACTTCATCCTGGAACAAAAAAAGACTAATTTAATAACAGTAAACAAAATATAGAAATCTTTTCTTAGGAATCATGAAATCTTAAATGTATAAAAGGGATAAATGTCAAATTTGCATAACCTTCACTATGAACGTAAAGAAAAATATTGTCAGCTTTTCACATTGACAATTATCATGCAGACACAGGACATAAGAAACAAGTCTTTTATTTGAAAGTAATAAATGTAAAAAAAAACCACAAAAGTAACTACTGGAACAAAATTACTACATTAAAAACTACTGAAAGTACTACTATCTACTGATCATCAATTCTAAACTGTCACACAGGTCTCATGGCACGCACAAGATCTTCCAGCACACCAAGGAAGGCTTGATTGAAGGCTTGGTTCTGAGCAGCCTCCTCCCTTCGCTGAGCTGCTTCTTGTTCCCTTGCCTCGAGTGCATCAGCGTGAAGAAGACGAAAGTGTCTCTCACGCTGCTCCTGGTCCTCTTTCTCACCTTCTTTCAGCGCCATAATCAAAGCATGGTCTTTTGAAGACAATCTACTGCGTCTCTTGCCTAGACAGAAGAAACAACAGGTGGTTAATCATTAGACACTGTTTTTTTTAAATGCAGAAAGTGTTAGGAGTGCGCGGGGAACCCAGATGTTATGAGACCCAGAACGAGGCAGACACAGGGGAAATACAAAAGAACAGTGTTTATTATGTACAGTGATATTAAAGCGTCCACAAGCTGCTTCACAGAGGCTCCTGGAAAGAGGGACGACAGGTTAATAGTTGTCCAACGGGGAAGGCCAGAGTGGTTTGTTTAATGAGCGTTTGTCCTTACAGTC
>NW_023619620.1:0-7931 GCF_014905685.2 Nematolebias whitei
AGTGGGAGACAGATTCAACAAAGAACACAATCTTATTTCACAACAATTCCCCCTTTCGACCTCATCTAAAGAGGTCGACATCAAGCGGAAGAATATGCTTCTCTGCGCCGGCGTGGTTGCATCTCAAAATCAGAAAGTTCATAACCTCTGCGCATTAGGAGCTGACGAGCTATTTCAGGGTCACGCTTCTCTAAAGTGGAAGTGATAAGACGTACTGACAGGGATCTCAGGCAGGGAATACAACAACATCCACATGTGATTAAAATAGCTGCAAATACTGCAATTGACATCAACATGGACACAATCATCTGCTTCCAGGGGCCAAACACTTTGAAGAGCCATTCATCAAGAGGATTATCTACACCAGAGTGGGATTTCATCTCGTTTGAGAGGGTGCGCAGGCCTTCTAGGGCCCTAGTGACCTTACCGTCAGGCGCCGTGTTATTTGGTATAAAACTGCAACATAACTCACCAAACATACTACACACTCCTTGTCGCTCAGCTAAAATCATGTCTAGAGCCATTCGATTTTGTACAGCCATCAGAGAAGTTGGAGCTAGTTGCTCCGCTAAGCCCTCAACAGCGTCTCTGGTAAGGTTGGACAGACGCATGACATTGTAATGTATGTAATTTATTCGGTCAACATTTTTATTTGGTGTAATTGGGAAATATGCTGAAACAACAGGTAAATTTTCAAAACCTGTCGCAATCTGATCTGCTAATTTGTGCTCATTAGGAACTCCCCGAGGGATTCCTATGGCATCAATATATGTAGTGGAGCCCACAGTGGGGTAAAAATTATGCGTTGAACGTCTCTTCCTACTGGGAGAGGTGGAAGTGTCATTTAAAACTTCCAAACGAGGGCCAATCAAGGTTAACGATGCAGCTAAGCGTACTAATGCACATAATCCCACAGAATCCTGAGGGATATGTGTTAGTAAACGTCTACCACCACAATAATAATACAGATCAGCGCGAGCCACCTTACCCACACCTCCAGGCTGCTCACACTCTGGTAAACCGGGAATGATGCAGAAATATTCAAAAGAGAAAATGAGTGACAACACGATGGATGACAAAACACCTATCCCTATCACCACGTGCTTTGGTGGCCACCGCATTTTGATCTTGTAAACAGAGACTGTACTCAATAAATGAAGATGTCTCGCACAGCGACTTCCTCAGCAGACAGCCAGGCAAGCAGTTCCTTTAACACAAAATGAATACAAAATAACACTCTGTTAATATACTGCTTATAATTGATTATAGATATTTCTTTTTAACGTTACAAACTGAATATAATTATCACTTTCAAGCTAAGTTAATAAATGGATGCGCTCTAAATCAAAACTGCAATTAAAAGATAAGAGAAAAATGGTTAGTACACATGTCATACAATGTTGTTACAATCACAAGTACTCAGGGCATACCCTGGGGTGCTCAGAGACCGTTCCTCCTATGTCTCTGAGTTTTCTTCGTGAAGTGTGAGACTCTAAGATGTCGTGTTTTTGTCGTTTCTAGGTGTCTGTACTAAATGTGGCTATTCCAGCACCCGGTGACCCACTCAAACAAAGTCCTTCAGGGCCCGCACGCAACTACACCAGGCTGCTTTGGTCTACCTTGACATGAATGTCCAGTTTTACAACTTTAGATGGTTTCTGCCAGCTCTCTCGCTCTTCCTGGCTCTGAGGCCGGCGCACACTGGCTCCAGTGGTACCAAACGTCCCCCTTTCCTCTGAGGCGGACTGCGTGGGACGTTCTCTCTGTCACCTGATAGGGGCCCGTCCACCTGGGCTCCTGCCACTTCCTTTTAATGACCCTCAGCAAGACCCACTCCGCGGTGGGGAGACCAGGTTCCTCTGGTCTTTCTGTCAGGCTCTGTTTGTGGTGGACCTGCTGAGTAAAGTTAGACACTAATGCTTTTAACTCATCAAAGTATACCTTATGGTCCATCTTACGGTCCTCCTCTCTGGTCAGTGAGCATACGGTTGGTCCAAGAAAGGGTCTACCTGTAGTTAACTCATAGGGAGAAAAGCCAGTTCCATTATTAACAGAAGTTCTCACGGTCATTAAGGCAATTGGTAATGCTTCCACCCAGTTCAATTTAGTCTGTGCACAGATTTTGCCCAATTTTTGTTTTATGTTCTGGTTCATCCTTTCGACCTTCCCTTGAGACTGGGGATGGTACACGGTTCCAAAAGCATGTTTTAGGCCTAACATTTTTTCCACAGCCTGTAGATCTGTGTTTTTAAAATGTGTGCCATTGTCTGATCTGATTTTTTCTGGGAAACCGTGTCTGGGGATATAATGGTTAATCAGAAACTTCACCACTGTTTTGCTGTCTTCTCTTCTTGCAGGTATGGCTTCTGGCCACCCTGTAAATGCGTCAACACACATCAATACATATCTGAACCCTTTAACAGGTTCCAACATATCAGTGTAATCTAGAATCACCTCCTGTCCCGGTCGGTGCAGGAGAGGAAAAGAACCTCGTTCAGGTTTTACTGTAGGTCGAATGTTGTACTTTTAACAAACAGTACAGGTGTCAACATATGCTGTTACCATATCTTTTAAATGAGGGTGCCACCATTGTTGAAGATTCCTTAGCATTTGTCTGCATCCCACGTGTGCTAATCCATGTGCTTCCTGAAATACTGCCTGTTTTAAAGTCATAGGCAAGATCCACTTCTGATTCGGTCCTATCCATACTTTAAACTCCCCTTTTTTCTGACCTCCTCTGTTAAACCATAATGTCTTTTCCTCTGGGGAGGCTGTAATCTGAGCCTCTGCTACATTTTTCTCATCCCAATGATTCATTTTCTGACACTCCTCTTCCACTGTCACCATCTGGACTCTTGGCAAATAGCCAGCAGCTATCTTGGCTGCTCTGTCAGCTTGCCTTTTTCTTTCCGCTGTGTCTGATTGTGTAACATCATGACCTTTGCACTTCACAACCGCCACTTTTGCTGGCCACATCAAACTGTCAGCTAAATCCTTAATGAGTTCCTCATGTTTAATTGGTTTGTTACCTGCTGTTCGAAAACCTGCTCTTTTCCACTGTGGTAATTGCACATGAACTACACCATAAGCATACGCCGAGTCTGTGTACACTGTAACCTCTTTTCCTTTGCTCATTTTCAAAGCCTCAACGACTGCCTGAATTTCAGCTTTTTGAGCTGACTGATGACCTTCTAGCTGCCCTGAGCTCAGTACCTCGTACTCATCACCATTCTGCTGTACCACAACAAATCCTGATCTCAAAGACCCATCCTCAAGCCTGAAGCAGCAACCATCTGTGTAGAGTATATTTGAATGTGGTATGAGTTCAGTCTGTAAATCAGGTCTAATACGTTCCTTCACGTACACTTTTTGCACACAATCATGTGCCTGTGTTGTTTGCATACCATCTGCCATGTTTATGCCTTCATGTAGGAACAATAAATTCGGTTCTGATAGGATGTTGCTCATGCGTCTTTGCTTTAAGGATGTCATTGTAAAGAGCTCAGAATTAACATACGCTACTATGTTGTGTGTCGTTAGGATATGTAGTGGGTGTCCCATGACGATGTGTGCTGTTTTTGAAACAATCCTTGCCAGACCTGCCGCTGCCTGTGTACATGTTGGATGACGCCTCTCAGTACCATCCAACAGCACACTTGCGTACATCAACACCTGTCTACCACCCCCCTTTTTCTGAAACAGAACACCATTAACAGTGTTTTCTGCTTCAGAAACATCAAGAAAAAACGGGGCGGAGTAGTCAGGCAGAGCCAAATCAGCTGCTCTGGACAAGAGTTGCTTCAGTTTAATAAACACATGCTCTGCATCTGTGTTCCACACAAGTGTTGCTTTCAGGTTTCTGTTACCTTGATCTTTTACCATCTGTCTGAGTGGAGTGGTGAGTTCACTATAATCAGGTATATAGTGTCTGCTGTACCCAGTTAAACCTAAAAAGGATAACATGTCTTGTACAGTGGTGGGTTTTGGATGATGTAGTATAGATGCCCTGTGTTCTGGTGAAAGTGTTGTAACATTAGCAGAGAACAACCTACCGAGGAAAGAGACCTGTGTACGAACTGCTTGAAGTTTAGATTTACTAACTTTAAAACCTGCATCATGCAGGTGAAGCAGGACAGCCTGAGTGGCTGTAAGACAGTCATGTGCTGTTTCAGAGGCTATCAGTAAATCATCAACATATTGGACCAAAGTGGTGCCTCTGGGGAGTGGAAGCTGTACAAGAATGTTCTTTAAAACATGATTGAAAATGCCTGGCGATAATGCAAAACCCTGAGGCAAGCGAGTGTATCTGTACTGGCAACCGTTAAATGTGAATGAGAAAATGTCACGCAGGTCCTCTGATAAGGGCAGGCAATAAAAGGCGTTAGCCAAATCAATGCAGGTCATCCACTTCTGGTTCGGAGTCAGTTGGGTCAGTGCAACATAGGGATTTGGTACTGGTGACGTAGGTGTCTTAAGTATGGCGTTGATCGACCTAAGATCATGTACCATTCTGTACTTTCCAGTCCCCGCCTTCTCAACAGGTAGAATGGGAGTATTCCAGTCTGAATGTGAGTGTTCGAGGACCCCTGCTCTCAGCAACCCTTGGACTGTGTCAGTCAAACCTTGTTCAGCCTCAGGTCTATGAGAATACTGATACAACCATATAGGTTCGTTGTGGGTCAGTTCAAAAGAGATTGGGGGGCATTTAACATGACCTACATCTTCAGGTCCCTGAGACCAGAGAGATGCAGGAAGTGTATCTAACATATGAGGAACATCTGAATCGTCAGTTTTTTCTCTGCCATGGTCTCTGGAGATCACCTCATGGTCTAGCTTACCTACATCATGAACAGCTAAGTCAATGCTATAGCAGTCGGTTGATGATGAGTAAGCGAGCTGAGGTATTTGTGTTGGGACCCAATCTGTGGCAGAGACAGCAGCCTTCACCATTGGGCCCAAGTCTTTAGCCTGATGTGTGGGAGCTAAAGCTAATGAGACGTGTGGGATCGCTTCAGACGACATCATGTACCACTCCAATTGAGATGGTGTGAGGGTGACGTGAGAAGCCATGCCTTGTGGACCTACTATAAGCCGGTCTGATATTAATGGCCACTCAGTGTCCTGCAAGTGCTGAGCAAAATGCTCCCTGTAACAATCGTCAGAATCACGGTCATAAAAGAGAGTGACATGTAAAGGATCTAGAGGTGGGACATAGGGACGCAGAGCATCAAGCCATGGCCTCCACAACAAGTAGGCAGAGTAAAGTCCAGTGTGTTCAGGTGTCTCGGGGCGCAGCAACGCCCAGTAGATGTCAGCTACTTCCTCATGTATCGGCTGTACCAAGCACTGTGATGACAAAGAGGAGGAAGAAGCAGAACAAGTCCAGGTCACACCACTTGGTAAAGTAACACGTAAACCAGTTTGTTCACACATTATTGTTGCACCAAGTTTTTTTAACAAGTCTCTTCCAAGCAGGTTGACAGGTACACGTGTGGACAGAACAAATGGATGTGTCACTGTTTGAAGTCCTGCTGTTACTACGAGAGGTTCAGTTAGAGACAGTTTTTGTTGCACCCCAGCGAAACCGATCACAGACACAGTGTCCGCACTGGCATGTTCATCAAATCCCTGCTCATTGAGGGTTGAATAGGTAGCTCCAGTGTCCACGAGGAATGATAGGTCTTTATTCATGACCCTCATTTTCACCATAGGGTCTGCTCCTCCCCCTATGGTGTGATTACTCTGTGGGGTGTGTCATTGCTGGTAGTATCCACCTGGTGGCGCCCAAGGTGGATCCTACTGGCCAGAGGTAGGTGCCGGTGGCGCCATCTGGTGGTTGGGAGCTGAGTAGTGATGTGCTCCTCCTCTTTGGGCGTTGGCCTGCTTGTGATAACAATCCCGCGCCCAATGACCTGGTTTGTGACAGTAGTGACAGACATCTTGTGCTCTGCCTCCCTGCGTGTACCCCCGACCGAAACCTCTGCCCCGAGACCCCCCTCTTTCTCCTCACTGCCCTCTGGGCCGTCCCCGAGGATATACAACAGGAAGCGGGGGTTGGGCAGTTACAGGACACTGATAAGCAGCCTCAGAACACTGAAAAACAGTGTCAGCTTGTACCATCTGTTTTGACTCTTTTTTAGATTGAACTACATCCCTAGCCTGTTTCAATTGTAGCTTTAAGAGCTGCGTTTGCATATCTTTCAGTTCAGAGGAAGTTTTAGTCTCTTCATCAGCCACACATTGCAGATGATGAATAAGATGCCGTTCCCACTGGGCAGCATCTGCTGTGGGCAAATCAGGGTTAATTTTCATTGCCTTACTGACTGCTGCGGGTACACCATCTAGTATTGCTTGTCTAAAAAAATACTTTTGATTTTCCCCCTGACCATGGCAGTGTGTTCTGTCATACCAGTCCTGTTTACACACATCTAAATATGCAGTGGGGTTCTGACCAGGCTTCCAGGTGAACTTAGGAACCCCTGTACCTTCTGGAAGGGGATAAGCCTGTCTGAGAGCGGCGGCAAGTCTCTGATACTGCAACAACATGCAAGTTGAGTCAGGTATGTTACGATTCCACCCAGCAGCTCTCTCTATCTCATCCATCCTAGTAGAAGTTACACACCTTCCCAACAGCGCCCTCATGTCTCCCACAGCTAAATTAATACCTTTAGTTAAGGAGTCCACTACATTCAACCACTTACTTCCTCCTTCTGTGAGGGGAGGGAGTTTGTCCACTAACGCCTGCACATCACTTAGCGCAAGAGGTTTATAACGTATCTGATTTCCTGCCTGCAGAAGGGGAAAAGAACCAGTACTTAACGATGGATCCACGTTTTCAACAGGGATAGAAGCGTGATCTGGTGGTGGAAGAGCTGCCGACAAATCAGAAGTAATTCGTATTGCTTGTGGCCAAAAAGGATTCTGTACGCGTGTCTGGGGCGTGGCAGGCAATTGGTGAGTACAGGTGAGCGGGTTTTGAGACAACCCTGCACGATTCTTCCAACCCTGCAGACCCACGATCACGCCCTCTCCATCCTGGGAGCTGTCAGAGGGAGATGCTGAGGGTGCAAAGAGGGAAGAAGTGTGCGAATCAGGGTGTCCTGTGGGATTAGCAGACTGACTCCACCCATCTTTAATCACCCATTGCTGCGTGTTCTTTGTGTCCCCTCCACCCTCGGTTTGGAATGGTGTACTGGTGGACTGTGTAAAACACGGCTTCATTTCTGGTGTCACAAGGGGTTTTGTTTTAACTGGGATGGGTGACTCCTCCCTCAGCTGCGAGGGGGTGTCAGTGACCTCCCCCACCTGTAACCTTCCATCTGTTATGTGATATATAGGGTACATTCCTGTAGGGGGATGTGCTGACTGATTGTTACTTGAGTTATAAGGAGGGGGAGCTGAACTACCCACTTCCTCACTCTTTGTTTTAGGCTGCTCGATAAGTTGCTGTTTTCTCAACAAATGGGACGAACCCTGTGCCACAAAGACCAATTTCAACCACTCTTTTCTTTCATATTTAACCTCCCTCATTAACTTTCTGTATTTACCTTTCTGCAGGGCGTTCGCCTCTCTTTTTTGCTTGTCAAACTTATCCTCATCTCTCGAGCATTCTTTAATTTTATCCCACATTAAAGATATCACATCTTGTCCCTCTTGAGCATTATTTTCTATTTTTTGTAATTTTTGCACGAGAGCTTTTTTTTTAGCTTTTTATTATATTCCAACATCTCTAATGCTTGTCTCACAATTTCAACTTGCTCCTTTACCGGTTTAAAACTTTCCTGCTCGCACTTTTGTAACATGACACGCTGCGCCTCTGTGTCCATTCTCTCAGGAAATTCAAACACACACCCCACACCTCTTTGTTTATTGTCACTGGAAAATTCTGGAACTTTTTAGACTCTGGAACTTTTTTTTTTTTTTTTTTTTTT
>NW_023619620.1:8031-8889 GCF_014905685.2 Nematolebias whitei
TACACATTCATACTGTGGTCTTATATTTGACAAAGACACAAACAACAAAATAAACAAACAAGATACTGACCACTTATTTCAACATTCACGCGAGTCAGACGCCAGGAATAATCACAATGGTCACCCTTGAAACTGTTGTTGTTGTTTTTTTTAACAAAATGTGTTGACTTCCCTTTTAATATCCTAGAAGACAGCAATATTTGTGAACCTGTGACTTCCTCTACTCACCACAGATCATAAGTTATTTTATTCAACAAATCTAATTATTAGTTCTGATTTTATTTTAATCTATTCGGTGCGTGCGTCGTATTTAATTAATTACTATTCCACCCAGTCCCGCACTTACTTAACGAACTTCCAATTTTTAAGTAAGTTTAAATTAACACTGTTTTCAGTTAGACACCACCCTAACAAGTTTACAGTTCAACTTAGTCTCAGAGTTACAGGGATGACGGCGAATAAATGATTTATCCTACAACCCCACCCCCTCTGGTCCAGAGCCCCGTCGGACCCTGGTTGGCTTGACTATTGCGTGATTTATCTGGGACTGGTTTATTACTTTATCTTACTTTTATCTTATTCTTACAGTCGACGTAAACTTCTCTATTTAAAACTATTTATTTGGGAGTCACACACACTGAGCAAATTTGCCTATAAAAAGCCCAATTTACAGATTTCGTAATCAACAGGCTCTGCTTACCTTGTCTTTATGGCGCGCCGTAGATCAGTGTGAAGGACTCGGTAACTGTTTCTCAAATCTCGGTGGGACCTCCATTTTGTTGTGTTTTTCTTTATTTCTCCACCCGAGCTTTGTTACCGTTCATCCTGCAGGAGGAGTCAAGACACGCACTCAGAATA
>NW_023619621.1:0-8885 GCF_014905685.2 Nematolebias whitei
TTCTGAACATCACAGCTAAAAAAGGGGGACAGATTTGGAAAGTTGAGTGCTTAAGCTTTATTTATGCATTTGAATAATCGGCATATCCCATTGCAACGTGAAACTATTACTTGAAAAGTGTGACACATTTTCATATAAATACACACATTTGACAAATAGCTGAAAAATGTATGCATTCTCCAGCCTCTATACACACTTCAGAACATCACAACTAAAAAAGGGCTAAAAGCTTTGGAAAGCTGAGTGTTTAAATTCACTTAGACCTTTGATTAATCTGCATATCTCATTGCATTATGAAAATATTGCTTGAAAAGTGTGACACATTTTCATATAAATACACGCATTTGACAAATGGCTGAAAAATGGCTGAAAAATGTATGGATTCTCCAGCTTCTACACACACTTCAGAACATCACAGCTAAAAAAGGGGGGACAGATTTGGAAAGTTGAGAGTGTAAACTTTATTTAGACATTTGAAAAATCTGCATATCCCATTGCATTATGAAAATATTTCTTGAAAAGTGTGACACATTTTCATTTTAATACTCACATTTGACAAATGGCTGAAAAATGTATGGATTCTCCAGCCTCTACACACACTTCTGAACATCCCAGCTAAAAAAGGGGGACAGATTTGGAAAGTTGAGCGCTTAAGCTTTATTTAGACATTTGAATAATCTGCATATCCCATTGCAACATGAAACTATTGCTTGAAAAGTGTGACACAGTTTCATATAAATACACACATTTGACAAATGGCGGAAAAATGTATGGATTCTCCAGCCTCTACAAACACTTCTGAACATCACAGCTAAAAAAGGCTTAAAGCTTTGGAAACCTGAGTGTTTAAATTCATTTAGACCTTTGATTAATCCACATATCTCATTGCATTATGAAAATATTGCTTGAAAAGTGTGACACATTTTCATATAAATACACACGTTTGACAAATGGCAAAAAAATGTAAAGATTTTCCAGCATCTACACACATTTCTGAACATCACAGCTAAAAAAGGGCTACAGATTTGGAAAGTTGAGAGCTTAAGCTTTATTTAGACATTTGAATAATCTGCATATCCAATTGCATTATGAAAATATTTCTTGAAATGTGTGACACATTTTCATATAAATACACGCATTTGACAAATGGCTGAAAAATGTATGGATTCTCCAGCCTCTACACACACTTCAGAACATCACAGCTAAAAAAGGGGGGGCAGATTTGGAAAGTTGAGAGCTTAAACTTTATTTAGACATTTGAATAATCTGCATATCCCATTGCATTATGAAAATATTTCTTGAAAAGTGTGACACATTTTCAGTTTAATACACACATTTGATAAATGGCTGAAAAATGTATGGATTCTCCAGCCTCTACACACACTTCTGAACATCCCAGCTAAAAAAGGGGGACAGATTTGGAAAGTTGAGCGCTTAAGCTTTATTGACGCATTTGAATAATCGGCATATCCCATTGCATTATGAAAATATTTCTTGAAAAGTGTGACACATTTGCATATAAATACACACATTTGACAAATGGCTGAAAATTGTATGGATTCTCCAGCCTCTACACACAATTCTGAACATCACAGCTAAAAAAGGCTTACATCTTTGGAAAGCTGAGCGCTTAAATTTATTTAGACATTTGATTAATCTGCATATCCCATTGCATTTTGAAAATATGGCTTGAAAATTGTGACACAATTTCATATTAATACACACATTTGACAAATGGCTGAAAAATGTATGCATTATCCAGCCTCTTGTAGATGAACATATACTGTGATATATTCATAAATTAAACGGATTCATTCATTTTTCTGGACTGAATAATATCGTGCATTGAATTTAATAAAATGTAACGTGAGACGTTAATTTTCTTTGACCCATCAAATGAATGCGGCCATTTATTAACATAATCAAAGTTTAACATCAAACATTTACATTAATTTGGCAAATTGATTTCAACAACAACATAATTAATTAGCAAGTTTTACAAGGAGGAAACCATACGGCCATGGTTTCCCCATTTCAAGCATTACAACAGACATTTCTGAAAATATCTGGAATGATTTGCTAGTAGGATAGAAGAGTTTTAAAGATGGGAAAATGAAGTTTAAATGGAGAGGAAAAGATGGATGAGGGAAATGTGTCAGTATCAGGACGGCACTCTCCGTTAAGATCCCAGCTTCCTCCTCGGTACACTTAGGTTATGTAAATTGACTCTTTACCTGGAGGAGATGTCTCCACTGGTACGGAGTTCCATTTAACGCACCCTTTCAGCGTCTCCGTAGGAACAGCTGTGAATCATTCGAAGTACTGACGCTACTTGTTCAACACAGGTTCACCTCTCGGTGGACTCACAAGAGGAGTAAGTCCGTCATAGTTCCACTCAGATGTGGAAGATTGCATAATTCTCACGAGACTCGGAAGAACTTCGGATCATGTCTGGAACTCCTGTTCTCTCCAGCACTTCTCTGTTCGGTACTGCTCTCCGAACCGAACTCGACTGCACTAGCTCCAACACGACTCTCCACACGACTGGTTTGAACTAGGAAGTGCCGACATTTAAGGAGTTCTATTTCCGGTTCATTTGGGAAGTATCTGATTGGTCGATTGACCAAACAGAGGTGTGTTTTTGTGACGTAAGAGCTCACTAGAAGTCAGAAAAACAGCAAGAATGTTTTGGAACAGATTGAAAATGTTTTAGAGACAGACGAGAGAAATGTTTGGACGAGTTGGGGGAAAACAGGTGCCAGCTTCTCTATTTACGTCTGAGAGGATTTAAAAACATGACAGTTCGTTCCAACAACATGTCTTCGACCTTTGACCGACATCACAACTTGCTCATTTCAGACAGAAGATCAGAAAATGCATGAATTACTCTGTAACACATTCCAATTTGATTTCTACTTTGAATGAGGATTAAAAATCACTAATACTGTTTCACAGTTGATTTAAAAATGAGTAGTTCACTTCAACATTTAAAAATGGTTTGAACTAAACACACTTTGATTATAAAGAAATTTGTAAGATAGTAATGATAATAGATAGATAGATAAAGAGAGTGTTCTTTCAATTGATCAGTGCAGGACAAGAGAAAGTCTCTGGATGAACTTAATCTTGTGTTTCTGGACTCAAATCAATGAAATACAGTTCTTGTCCCAGGAAGGCCAGATTTGACCTGAAGCTTAGTTCACTACACTCTAAACACACTTCTGAACATCACAGCTAAAAAAGGGGGACAGATTTGGAAAGTTGAGCGCTTAAGCTTTATTTATGCATTTGAATAATCTGCATATCCCATTGCATTATGAAAACATTGCTTGAAAAGTGTGACACTTTATCATATAAATAAATGCATTTGACAAATGGCTGAAAAATGTATGGATTCTCTAGCCTATACACACAATTCTGAACATCCCAGCTAAAAAAGGGGGACAGATTTGGAAAGCTGAGTGCTTAAGCTTAATTTATACATTTAAATAATCGGCATATTATGCGAGGATGTGCATGGATCAAGGCCAACGCCTCACCCGTTTGGTATCAACTTAAACAAGTAATTCCCCCTAAAAGGTATGTTAAAGCCTTAAGGATCGTATCCAAGGGAAGAAGGGGAGAGCTCACCTTTGCTAGAATGCCTCATGAAACTAATGACGCCCAGATAGACCAGGCAGTGAAATCATATGACCTAGAACAGCTGTTCTGGGAAGAAAAGAAGAAAAGTGAGAGCAGGCAAAGCCAAAAACCGCCAAAGCTGACACAAAAGACCCCTCAACAGCCACAATACAGAGAACAGTTCCCGAGACAGCAAGGGACACAGTACAGGGAAAGACCACCAAGGCAGTCAGGGCCTCAATATGGGGACCAACAACCAAAACGATTTTCAGCTCCAGCTTCAAACTCCACACCACAGAAAGGCGGTAAATACCTACCCCCAGAAGAATACGCAAAACTGACTCCAGAAGAGAAAAGAGCCCTCCATGAAACCCGTGAGAAAGGGAGTGGAGGGCCAGCTAAATAATGGCAGATAGGTTGCGGGTCACCCTGGAAGATGCCTATTGGGAGGGGGACGAAATCTACACTAAAGTAGAGGGAGAACCTTACCTAATAGACTCCGGGGCAGAGGTGTCTATGACCCGCAAGAACCTAAAAACAGTAGGACATCTCACAGTTCAGTTAGCCAACGGAAAAATTGAAACAATGCCTTATGGGTTATGGCAAGGAATTGTGTGGATAAAAGGGCCGTATAACCTTATGACAATTATCGATCTAAAAGAACTAAAGAAACCAAAAAAGAATCGAAGAGCCTTAAACAGAAGGTTAGAGAAGTTAAAATCTAGGCTAGTAAAAATAGGGTTCACACACAAACAAGGTGAGTCCGAAGACTGGTATAAACCTGTAAATATCCCTGAAGTGACAAAGCAAAAAATAGATGAGAGTGACTCCTCCCCGGCTGGGAAAGAGAAGTTAAAACAAATATTAGAGAAAGCCTCAATAGCCAGATTTAAAAATGATTGTGGAGACCTAGGCCCAAAGTTTGTACATATAATCGAAGGAGGAGTACACCCACCCGTGAGACAATATCCTCTAAATCCAGGAGCAGTTGAAGAAATGAACAAAATTGTGAAAGAATTAGGAGCGTTAGGAATTATTAGAGAAGAAACAAACCCCATAACTAACAGCCCAATCCAGGCAGTCAAGAAACCCGAGTCCGCAGGAGGAGGGTGGCGACCAGTGATTAATTTTAAAGCCCTTAACAGACGAACAGTAGCCAACAGAGTGAGCCTAATCAACCCGCAGGGCACCCTAAAAACTCTACAAGTGAAAAAGTACAAATCTTGCATCGATTTAGCAAATGGATTTTTCTCTCTTAGGCTGGCAAAACAATCACAGGGAAAGACAGCTTTTACCCACCAGGGAAAAAGTTATGTTTGGCAGCGGCTACCACAGGGATATAAAAACTCTCCTAATGTATTTCAGTCAGTCGTGATGGACGTGCTCAAAGACTTAGGCGCCACAATTTACATCGACGATGTGTTTATCGCAGATGACACAGAGGAAGAGCACCTGGAGAGGTTAGCTAAAGTGGTGCAGCGAGTCACAGAGGCAGGATTGAAACTGAATTTGAAAAAATGCCAGCTTGGACAGTTTCAAGTGAATTATTTAGGGTTTCAAGTGACAGCAGACCTAGGACTCTCAGAAGGGTATAGGGAGAAACTCGAGCAAATTCAGCCTCCTGAGTCAGAGAACGACTTACAGAAGATCTTAGGGCTGTGTAACTATGTGAGAGATCATGTCCCTAACTATCAGAGATATGCCAAACCACTGTATGCCTGCCTAAAGAAAAAAGAAAATGACAGTCAAACGAATAGCAAAAAATTATGGGTCTGGACAGCAGAAAACCAACAGAACTTAGAAGAACTTAGGAAAAAGATTCAGGAAGCAGTAAGGCTAGAACCAAGAAGCCTAATGACAAAACTCATAGCTGAAGTCAGCTGCGACAGTGATGATGCCATGATAGCCGTAAAGAACGAAAACGGTGGATTAGTTACTCTATGGAGTTACACCTTGACCTCAGTAGAAAAAAAATTTCCTCAGGAAGAAAAAGAGCTAGCAGTGCTTGCTAGATACTGGGGGACATTAAAAGATTTGGCCCAGGGGCAGCCTATTAGAGTAGTGACACAAAGCCAAGTGCACAAGTATCTCAGAAAAGGGACAATAGAAAGTACCAAAGCTACTAACACAAGGTGGGGTAGATGGGAAGATATTCTATTAGACCCCGATTTGGAGATAGGCCCTGCACAGCCAGTGAGTAAAAAAGCAGCCAAAGAAGTACCCGAAGAACCGAAGCAGCACGACTGGACTCTCTACACGGATGGATCCAAAAAAGGGTCAGATCAGGTAGTACATTGGGGATTTATCCTCAAATATCAGGGGAACGAGTGCTGCCGTAGAAGGGGGAGAGTACAGGGAAGTGCACAAACAGGTGAAGTTACGGCAGTACTCGAAGGGCTGCTAGAATTAACTCACAAGAGAATAAGAATAGCTAAAGTAGTGACAGACAGCCACTATTGTGCACAAGCTCTAAATGAGGATCTAGCCATCTGGGAAGAAAATGGATTTGAAAGTGCAAAGGGCAAAGTGGTAGCTCACCATGACTTGTGGAAGAAAATAGCGGAAATCAGGCTGAATCTGAAGTTAGAAGTAGAGCACCAGAAAGCCCACACTAGAGAAGGAAAATACTGGCAAGGCAACGAAGAAGTTGACCGTTATGTACAGCAGAGAAAAATAATCTTTGTCGGGATCGAGGAGTGGGACAGAACCTCCGAAGGTCGGAGAGTCCCAGAGAAGTACGTGGAGCAGGTTGTACGGGGCGTGCATGAGGGTCTGGGTCATGCAGGCGTACAACCCAACGCACATCGGGCCGACCAATTGAAGTCTAAACGACTTTCAGATGTGGCCCCAAGAGGGACCTGGAACATGTGCCACAGCTGGGGAGATCTGCAGGAAGGGCCCAAGTGCGTCCGGAAGCACTGCACGTGCCCAGCCATGCTTCACACTCCAGTCTGCCCCGACCGTCACTAATCTCTGAGACCAGAACCAGAAGGACACCCACCAGGGCACCCTGCTCACACAGGAGCCTGGCACGCACCACAGTTGTGGGGATCCATGAGTTGGGTCCGACCATGTCAAGAGTCACACCTGCCCTGCTTCACAGCATCCTCCCACCGTTCTGCCTCCCAGCCAGTTGTGAAACAACATCACCGTGGAGCTCACACCCTGAGCCGTCAGTGCACACAGGGTACGCCATCAACCACAGAGGGGGCAGCCACGGTACATGCCATGAACCAGCCTTACAGCAATACGAGTTGAGTGCAAGGACAGAATCAGCTCCTCCCAACAACAGCACATGCCCAAACACACTTCACACCACAGCACAACCAACCCTGAACTCCAAGACAAGCATATGACAAGTTTGCAGACTGTGTAAATACTGGGTGCAGCCCCAGCTCCGGCGATATGTGTGGAGCCAAGCACAGCACCCAGATACCATACCATACCATACCAATTTATTTATATAGCACTTTAAACAGTGACAAAGCACACCAAAGTGCTGTACAGGGACAAACAGAACAAGCACATAGCAACAGATTACATAACAGGACACCAAAAATGTAGAAACCGACAAAAACAATAATGGATAACAACAACAACTGCAACATGACCAACACAGTGTGATGCACACAGACTCAGCACAGGTCACACAGTGCAGAAAGCCAGGGAATAAAAGTGTGTTTTTAAGCGAGATTTAAAAACTGTGAGGGAGGGGGCCTGTCTAACGAGCAGAGGTAACTCATTCCAAAGTTTTGGGCCTGCTACAGAGAAGGCCCTGTCACCTCTGCGCTTGAGGCGGGTTCCTGGGACTGTTAGGAGCAGCTGGTCTGCTGATCTGAGAGAACGTGGTGGGACATACGGCTGGAGCAGATCAGTAAGATAGGAGGGGGCAGAGCTGTTTAGTGATTTATAGACATACAAGAGTATTTTGAATTTGATTCGAAAGTGAACTGGAAGCCAGTGTAGGGAGGCCAAAACAGGAGTAATGTGTTCTCTTTTGCTTGTGCTGGTCAAAAACCGGGCTGCTGCATTTTGGACCAGTTGGAGTCTAGCTATGGAGGTCTGACTGATACCAAAAAGGAGTGAGTTGCAATAGTTGAGCCTGGATGTAATGAATGCATGAATTACTGTCTCCAGGTTATTTCTGGACAATATGGGCTTCAGCTTAGACAGTCGCCTCAGCTGGAAAAAGCAGGATTTAACAATCATATTTACATGATTGTTGAGTTTCAGAGAAGGGTCAAGTATCACTCCTAGATTAGTGACTCTTTGTTTCACTAACGGTGACAGAACGGATAGGTCGATGCAGTGGTTGGTGATTGTGTCATTGGGAGGAAACAGCATAACTTCAGATTTCTTCTCGTTGAAACTCAAGAAATTTAAAGCCATCCAATCTCTGATGTCAGCCAGGCAGTCCAGTAACGGTTGAATAGAGCGAGTACCGTTGAGTCTGAGGGGGGAAGTAGATTTGGCAGTCGTCGGCGTAGAAATGAAAAGGTATGTTATGTTTCCTGAAAATAGCACCTAGTGGCAGCAGGTATAGAGAAAATAAAAGAGGACCAAGGATGGAACCTTGCGGTACCCCCATTTAAGCGCTGCCGAGGCTGAACTAAAATCTTTGATGGAGACACAAAAGGACCTGTCAGCGAGGTAAGATCTAAACCATTCGAGGGCTGACCCAGGGATGCCCACCCACTGCTCTAACCTCGCAATGAGGATCTCGTGGTCGATTGTATCAAAGGCAGATGTGAGGTCCAGTAAGAGAAGGAGCACAGAATCACCAGCGTCTGTGAATAGGAGAATGTCGTTAAAAACCTTGAGAAGAGCAGTTTCAGTGCTGTGGAGAGGTTTAAAGCCAGACTGGAATAGCTCTAAGATGGCATTATCCTCTAGAAAGCATTTCAGCTGGGACGCCACTATTTTTTCCAGTAGTTTAGCGACAAATGGGAGTCTGGAGACAGGCCGGAAGTTGGACATGACTGAGGGGTCAAGGCTAGGTTTTTTCAGGAGAGGTTGGACAGCAGCATGTTTAAAAGTTATTGGCACCACACCTGAGGCTAAGCTGCTGTTCACAATGCCAAGAACAGGAGGGCCCAGAACAGGAAGAAGCTCCTTCAGGAGTCGAGGGGGGACAACGTCAAAAGGGGAGCCAGATGGCTTCATGCTGCACATGACCTGCTCCAGGGAAGACAGAGAGATGGGCTCAAAGTGGTCAAGAACAGCAACACAATGAGATGGGATGGACGGATCATGAGCAGGTGGAG
>NW_023619622.1:0-8883 GCF_014905685.2 Nematolebias whitei
TTCTGCAGTTCTGAAACTCAGCAGTTCCAGAGTTCATGAAGGCTGGAATTCAGGATGCTGATGAAAGAAAAATCAAGCTGAACAAGAGAAGATCTGAGAATTATGAAATGTCTGTTCTGGATGATCTCACGACTCCCGAGGTTTAGCTGTTCTTACGGAGACGCTGAAAAGTGGCTCGAAGTGGAACTTTACGCCGGAACTGACATATCTTCAGAAAGGTAAAAAGTCGATCTTCAACCAAAGTGTACCGTTGGGACAAGCTGGTCCAAAGGAGCGTGCTGTTCTGGTTAAAACAGACAAATTCCCTCACACATCTCTCTCAAGATAAACCTCATCTTTCCATCTTTAAAACTCTTCTATCAAGTAGAAATTAATCCAGATATTTTTAGAAATGTCTAAAGCAAAGTTTTCAACCACCGCCGTGTGGTAATGCCTGTTGTATTACTGGAAGTGAGAACAATCGCTGTATTGTTTACTTCCTGTAAAACTGATTAATAAGCTGTCGTTATTTTCAATTTTTGCCAATTAATGTAAATGTGTGATGTGTTAAACTTGATTCTGTTAATAAATGACCCACTGTCGTTGGTGAGTCAAAGATAATTAACGTCTCACGTCCACATTTTATTAAATTCAGATGCACGTCATTATACAGTCCAGAAAAATGAAAGAATCCGTTTAATTTATGAATATATGACAGCATATGTTCATCTACAAGTTTGTGACGGGTCATCGTCGGTGATGTGTGATTGTATCCCCCCTATCTCAGGTGAGGGCGTGTCAGAGTTTACAACAACAGCGTCTTGGTGACTGTCAGTGACAGCAGTAACGGTGTTGTCTGTGTGCTCTGACTTATCAGCAATGATATCGCCAAACAAAGCGTTAGGTTGTTTGTCTGTGGCAACACCATCCAACAAGTCCAACAACCGATGCACCCTGTCTGTCTCGTCTGAGCTCAGAGGATTGCGGTTCTTTTTCTGGACCTGCTGCTGTTTCTTTTTCGTCTTAGGCTGTTCAGCCCGACGTGGTGGGGAAACAGCACCCCCCCCCCCCCCCTCCTTGGGGTTCCCTGTGGGATCCCTGTTTGTATGGGCCACTTTTGGTGCCATACTCTTTACCCTTAGGGCGTTCGTCCCCCTTCTGGTACAATCGTTCATCCTCTGGTTCCTTGGAAAATCATTTAGGACCTCGTCTGGACCAGGGGGCACTCACCTGTTGTGGTTTGGCTGTTGGGAAACCTCGTTTCCTCTCGCCTTTTTTGGGAGGGGGAGTCGAAGCTCTCATCCCTTCCAATTCTAATGACTGGGCAAGAATCCTCTCACCTGGGTACACCTCAAAGTGTGTTTTGGTCTGTGAACATGCTTCAAAAACATTCACAGCACTACTTTTTATCTCACTGATGGATTTCTCTTTGAAATTAGCCATCATTTGCACTGACATCCTCATGTCAGGGTGGAGATTTTTGTTGAACACGTACTTAAACGGTTCTTCTTCCTCCATGTTGACCTCGTTCCTGTAACCAAAATAAGCCTGCAAAATCCTGGAATAGTATGCCCTGGGGTGCTCATTCTTACCTTGCATGACCTTGTCGGCGGCTGGATACCCGCCAGGTCCCGTGCAAGGTGAATACTCTTTCATAAGAGCAGCACATAACAGGCGGTAATCCTTTCTTGTGGCATCAGGTTGACGCTCTATGAAGGAAAACACCGTCCTGGATGAAGTGAGCCTGATCAAACCTACTTTATCCTCAACTGTAGCGTTGGGATAGCTTCTTAATTGGAAGTCAAGGTTGTCCAGATACGCCTTAATGTCAGTTGAACCCAACGGCCCCGGCTCAAAGCGGTTGACATATTTTGCAATTTTGTGCAAATCCGAAATTGGGAGCAAAGGCTGTATTATCGGTATCGTTGGAACCATAATGGCACGTAGAGGTGTGTCGCTAGACACATGTGGAGGTGACAGAATGGGATTAAGAGCAGGAGGTGCAACAAAATCCTTCTGAGATGGTGGTGGGTGACCTGGACTCTGACCTTGTTCTTCTTTGAGTTCCAGACAACCTCGCCCCACGTCAGAAATCTCATTTGTTGCTATAGCTAGTTTCGCCTCACAGGCTTTTAAGCATTCCCGTGATGTATGACATTCACTCTGCAAACGCACGCCTTGTTGTACTAACGCCTCCTTTTCCAATCTGCACTCGTTCAGAGCTTTTGATGTGAGCTACAACTGTTGTTGTAGCGCCTCATTGTCTGAAAACAGTGTTTGGCACTTAATCTGTCCCTCCCTCATCTTCTCCTCATATGAGTGAGCTTGTAATGACAGCTGAGCTTGTGAGAGCTCTCTGTCATGTTGTAACTCATTCGCACGGGTCTCCTGATCAAATTTAGACTATGCCATGAGTTTGAGGTACTCCTCTTTTTCGCTGTTTAACCTTATTGCAAGGTCGTCAGCCTTGTTTACCACAGCATAGAATGTTGCTTTCAACAAGAGCGCTAACTTAGCCAGCTGGTCATAGTTTGACTTTGTTCTGGCTGTAGAGGTCACACTCTCTGCAACATCCTTCAGCTCGTCCAATAACTCTTTTGAGTTCATGCTGTCCACCTGTTCACCATATGAATTTAAGGATTCTGTGAGCAGCGTTAATGCCCTCTCCAACCAATCCATCACACAAGGATCAATATTCTTTTCTGTCACATCTGCCATGGTTATTCACTGTTCAGCACTTATCTGGTGACACAGTTTGCCAACTTTAGAGTGTTTAACAGGTAAATATTTGTATTCAAGTGAGCAGTGAGTTTCACACACTATTTTAGCTCTGGGTTCACTCAACAGTACTGTTATAAGCCAACTTCTTCAAATGAATGGGCACCTACTTGTAGGTTTTACCCCAATGTATGAATATTCTAAGTAAATGCCTCCTTCTCGCAGTGTTACTTAATGAGCTTAAATCCAACAGATACAAGAACCAGGCTTCTTCCAGTGGTCATTTACTCTAAAGCACTTAAAATTAAATAAACCTGCAATTTTTCTAAAAGTCTCACAGCAACTTTAGTTTTCAAATGCTTTTTAAGCAGTTCTATATACCAGAAATTTGCTATTTAAAACAGTCACTCATAAACCAGGCTGGATGAACAAAAAGAAAAAAAGAAAGGAAATGAGCAGTCTCCCTTCAGGAAAACTGTTATACTCCTCTTTTAACAGCAAGTGGTGGTGTAAGCTTATTTATACCAGCAGAAGTCTATGACAACTTCCTGTGGATCGTCCTGTTGACATCCGGTCATTAGCCGTTAGCTAGACGTAGCACACGGTCGAACACGGTCAAATCAGCACTTTCTGAACGGATTTAAAGCTTAAACAAGGCGTCGCTTTAATAAGCACGTCTATTTGCATGAAAACATGAGTTTTGGGAACAGTGGCAGGCTTCATTTAGCGATTTTAAACACAGAGGAGGCTTCGGTTGAACCGAGATTCATTTCCGGGGTCACGTGACTTTATAGACACGTGAGCAACGGTGTGGGCTTTACAATCTGACATCAGAGGGAGTGAACGCAGACACGTCACCCGTTTCTCAGCGAATCAGAGCGACCCAAACAGCGGTTTTCAACCAATCACAGCTCGTGATTCCAGCTAGCATCGTTAGCAGTTAGCCTGAAAAGTCCGGTCAACAATCGCTCATTAAACCTCCAAAATGCACAATTTACTGTTGAAAATGTAACGGATCAGCATTTAACAGTGGTCTGAGACTGCGCTCAGCTTTAAAACAGCGTTTTATCCATTTAAAACACCACTCGTTCAACGAATCAGAACCGAATCTGACAGAACCCCCTCTGCTACAGTTTAAACAGAATAAAGCGTTTTTTCCACAGCATGCAAGCATTAGTTACACAACAGATGTACAATTGTCAGCTTTAAAATGAACTCATTTACATTACTTTCAGCTCTCTGAATACCACAAGCATGAATCATGCCTGTAACAAGCTCAAAACTCTGACTTTTTCATGCCAACATGAGTGTCCATCTCAATAACACAGACTCCGTCACATATAATTCACATAATTCACTACAAAAATAACACTTAGATTTTTAACATTAGAGCTGGAGGACAGATTAATGCCATATAAGGAGGGTGAAAAACTGACAAATTCATTCCTAAGGTGCCCAGGTCCAAAAATCAAAACCTCAGTCTTGTCTGTGTTCAAAAGGAGAAAATTAAGGGTCATCCAGGTTTTTATGTCTTTAAGACATGCTTGTAGTCTAAGGAGCTGATTGGATTCATTGGGTTTAATGGACAAATATAATTGTGTGTCATCAGCATAACAATGAAAATTTATCCCATGCTGTTTAATAACTTTACCTACTGAAAGCATATACTTTATAACGTGAAGCGTATTGGTCCAAGCACTGAGCCCTGAGGAACTCCGTGACTAACTTTGGTGAATGACTAGGATTTATTATTTACATTTACAAACTGGAATCTGTCAGATAGATATGATTTAAACCATTTTAGAGCTGTTCCTGTAATCCCAATATCATATTAAAGCCTCTGTAGTAAAATATTGTGATCAACTGTATCAAATGCAGCACTGAGGTCTAACAGGACCAGTATAGACACAAGTCCATTGTCTGAGGCCATGAGAATATCATTAGTGACTTTTACTAGTGCTTTTTCTGTGCTATGATGAGCTTTAAACCCTGACTGAAACTCTTCAAACAGATTATTTCTTTGTAGGTGTTCACACAACTGACCTGCAACTATTTTCTCTAGAATTTTTGAGATGAAAGTTAGATTAGATACAGGTCTATAGTTGGCCAGAATTTCTGAATCAAGGTCAGACTTCTTAAGTAAAGGTTTAATTACAGCAACCTTAAAGCTCTGTGGTAAGTTACCATTCATTAAAGACAAATTAAGTAGATCCAAAATGTGGACATTAATTAGGGGAAATACCTCTTTAAACAGTCTGGTTGGGATGGGATCTAGCAGGCATGTGGATGGTTTGGATGAGGTTATTATTTTTGACAATTCAGAGCTCAACAGGACAAAAACTGTCCAAACATAAATCAGGCTCTAGTGAAATTTTTAAAGTTGTCTCATGTGACAGGGGACTAGAGATAGTAGAAGGAAGGACGGTTTGAATTTTCTCTCTAATTGAAATAATTTTATTTATAAAGAATCTCATGAAGTCATCACTACTTATAGTTGTAGGGACACATGGTTCAACAGAAATGGGACTTTTAATTAGTCTAGCAATAGTACTAAACAGAAACCTAAGGTTATTTTAATTCTCCTCTATTAAAGATGAGTAATATAAAGTTCTAGCTTTACGGAGAGCTTTTTTATATGTTAGCAGATTATCTTTCCAAGTTAAATAAAATTCTTCAACATTAGTAGAGCGCCATTTTCTCTCCTGGTTTCTAGGTGCTGCTTTAAAGTACGTAACTCAGAATTGAACCAAGGAGCCAGTTTCCTCCGATTGATTACTTTCTTTTTCAGTGGATGAATTTTATCAAGTGAAGTTTGCATTGAAGTTGTAAGATGATCAACTAGATGATCTAAGTCTCTGTTCTCTGATGCATTTCTCTGCAAGACAGAGGAAAACATTGATGGAAGAGATTGTTTAAATTTGGTTACAGCATTTTCTGATAAGCACCTGCTGAGATGAAATTTACTCTCAGTGACTGTGTAGTCATTTAATGTAAACTCAAAGGTTATTAAAAAATGATCGGACAGAAAAGGATTTTGAGGAACTATTATCAAGTCCTTAATCTCTATACTATAGATCAGAACTAAATTAAGAGTGTGATAAGAATGAGTAGATGTGCGGACGTTTTGGGTAAAACCAACTGACTCTATTAAATTATTAAAGGCTATGCTTAAGCTATTACTTTCAACATCCACATGAATATCGAAATCACCCATCATTATGACTTTATCAGTATTTAATGTAAAGTCAGTTAAGAATTCTGAGAATTCAGACAAAAACTGAGAGTAAGTGCCTGGTAGACGATAAATAACAACTAGTAAAAGTGGCTTTTCTGATTTCCATTTTGGATGAGAGACTGGGGGACAGCGATTCAAAAGAATCATAACTAATAACTGGTTTGACATTAATCAATAATCCTGACTGAAAAACAGAAGCAAACTGTTTTGTTTTTTCTTCCACTTTGGAGTACCGTATAACGACTTTACCAGATATTTTGCTGATAAGATAGAGCTGATTAGGTCATCCATCCCCCAGTCCACAACTGACCCCTCTGTCTTTGTCCCTTGCTCAGCTGTCTTCAAACAGTTTGAACCCATTTCACTCCCATTTCTAAACAAAGTCATTGGTCATATAAACCCTCCGGTTCCCCCGCTGACCCCATTCCTGCGTCGTTTTTCAAACAAGTTCTACCCACGATTTGACCCTCTGTTCTTACTATTGTAAATAGTAGTATTGTGACAAGTGTGGTTCCCGATGTTTTCAAACATGCAGTAGTTCATCCGTTAATTAAGAAACCTGGACTTGACCCTTCGACTTGCTGAAATTTCAGACCAATCTCAACACTTCCCTTCCTGTCCAAAATCCTGGAGAAAATAGTTTTCATTCAATTGAACAAGTTTTTGAATGAGAACAGAATCTTTGACATTTTTCAATCTGGTTTTAAGCAACTCCACAGCACTGAAACAGCATTAGTGAGGGTTTGTAACGATAGTATGATATCAAACGATTCTGGTCAATTTGTGGTACTTGTGCTCCTGGACCTTACAGCTGCTTTTGATACAGTTGACCACAGTATCCTCATATCACGGCTGGAACAATGGGTTGGGATCACAGGTGCTGCATTAGAATGGTTCCGCTCATACCTGAGTGGCAGGAGTTTCTGTGTCAAGGTTGGTAACAATGTATCCACCTCATTACCTCTTTCTTGTGGGGTCCCAAAGGGTTCGATTCTTGGACCCCTTCTGTTCTCACTTTATTTGCTCCCACTGGGGTCAATCCTGAGGAAACATGGTCTTTCATTCCATTGCTATGCTGATGACTGTCAGATCTACCTGCTTGTGAAACTAGCAAGTGTTTGCTCCATTCACCCTCTGTTAAAATGTCTGGATGACATTAAGGCCTGGATGGCTTCATATTTCTTAAATTTTAACAATGACAAGACCGAAGTCATTGTTTTTAGCCCTAGCTCAACTGCCACCACTGATCCTGTCAACCTGGACTCTCTTCAGCCATATCTGAAGCAGTCTGGTAAAAATCTCGGGATGGTTCTAGACTCTGACTTCAAGTTTGACAAACAAATCAACTCTGTTCTGCAGAAAAGCTTCTTCCAACTCAGACAGGTAGCTAAGCTCAAGCCAGTGCTGTCCAGACCCCAGACCTTGAGAAACTAGTCCACGCCTTTGTCACGACCCGATTGGACTATTGCAACGCACTGTATGCTGGGATCAGCCAGGCCTCTATCTCACGTCTTCAGCTCATCCAGAATGCTGCTGCTTGGCTTTTAACCAGAACTCATAGGTCTGAACATATTACACCAGTTCTGTCCTCCCTTCACTGGCTCCCTGTTCGTACGAGGATAGTTTTTAAAATTCTTCTGTTGACCTTCAAATGCCTAAATGGCCTCGCACCCCTTTACCTCTCTGAGCTTCTGGAACTTTACGTTCCCTCTCGGGCCCTGAGATCATCCGATCAGCTGCTTTTGGCTGTTCCAAAAACAAGAAGCTCAGAGGAGATCGGGCTTTTTCAGTCATGGGCCCCAAACTCTGGAACAACCTGCCCCCCAACATCAGGCAGGCCACCTCCCTTCCTCACTTCAAATCCCTGCTAAAAACACACCTGTTCTCACAGACTTTCATACAGTGTAAATTGATCTAGTGTTTTTTAATCTGTGACCCTGTTTTAAATGCTTTTTATTAATTCTTCAGTTATTATTATTACTGTATTGTATATATATGTTTAAATATTTTTCTTTTTAATTTACTCATTGATTGTTGTTGTTGTTAAGCACTTTGATAACAGGTTCTGTTTTAAATGTGCTCTATAAATAAAGTTGACTTGTGTAGTGATGTAGGGATAGCTTTCGCTGTAACATACTACTAATGAATTATTCTTAAAGCTAGTTCAAGCACAAAGAATATTAATTGTTTAATTACAACGGATTCTTTCTTTTTCAAGTTAAATTTCTGCCATGTGACCAAGATAACTTGTGGAGTGGAGTGATAATTAGTGATATGAGACTTCATTTTATCTTTGATCCATCAGAATAAATGTGGTCATTTATTTAACAGAATCAAAATTTTACATCAAAACATATACACATGATTTGCTGATCTGTTTTTGATTAATAAACTTGGCACGATTTACTAAACAAGACAACAGAAGATTACCGATTGAGACTGATTCATCTCTGAAGGCATCTAGCTTGATTGACTGGCGAATAGAAGTTTAAAGAAAAGGAGAATAGAAGTTTAAAGATTTAAAGAGGAGGTTTAGATGGATGAAAGTTATGTGTTGAACCAGAAAATGGCACCCTTCCTCCGAATCCAGCTCAGCCCTCCGGTACACTCAGGGCGTCAACGGCTTGTTACCTGAGATGGTGGATACATCAACTCCGGAACAGAGGTCCATTGGCACGCTCCCTTTTCAGCATCTCCGGTTAGAGTAGCCGGGGTCGTCAGAAGTCGTGACGAAGTACTCAGTTCAACAGAATAAGCTTCCTTAGAAGTTGAGCATTTAATGCTCGGGTTGAGTCACAGCCGAGGCAGGCTGTGACTACGCTGGAATGGACGGACCCTTGGCACATGGTCAAATCCATCAGCTACTTAGTTCAGCTGGAAGACCCCAGTAAGACTGAGTCTTCCATGTAAGGCTGAAAGTTCCAAGAAGACTGGAAAAACTCAAAGACTGG
>NW_023619623.1:0-8881 GCF_014905685.2 Nematolebias whitei
TTTTTTTTTTAATAGGATAGAAAGAAAGAAAAGACAAAGTAAGACTCCAAAATATAAGAAATATACACAAAGAGAGCACACGGCAAAACACCCGGCCACTGTCTGTTCACCTGCAAAGAACATGACAAAACACAGCAACAAAATACATATGTATAAAGAACTTAAAATATTCATGGCTTTGCAGTAAGTTTCCATAAATATATATACACATACCTACGCCTATATACAGTGAGGAAAACAAGTATTTGAACACCCTGCAACTTTGCACGTTCTCCCACTTTGAAATCATGGAGGGGTCTGAATCTTTCATCTCGGGTGCATGTCCACTGTAAGAGACATAATCTAAAAAAAAAAAAAAAAACAGAAATCACAATGTATGATTTTTTAATAATTTATTTGTGTGTTACTGCTGCAAATAAGTATTTGAACACCTGTGAAAATCAATGTTAATATTTGGTACAGTAGCCTTTGTTTGCAGTTACAGAGGTCAAAGGTTTCCTGTAGTTTTTCATCAGGTGTGCACACACTGCAGCAGAGATTTTGGCCCATTCCTCCACACATCTTCTCTAGATCAGCCAGGTTTCTGGGCTGTCACTGAGAAACACGGAGTTTGAGCTCCCTCCAAAGATTTTCTATAGGGTTTAGGTCTGGAGACTGGCTAGGCCACTCCAGAACCTTGATATGCTTCTTACGGAGCCACTCCTTGGTTCTCTTGGCTGTGTGCTTCGGGTCATTGTCATGTTGGAAGACCCAGCCACGACCCATCTTCAATGCTCTAACTGAGGGGAGGAGGTTGTTCCCCAAAATCGCTCACTACATGGCCCCGGTCATCCTCTCCTTAATACAGTGCAGTTGTCCTGTCCCATGTGCAGAAAAACACCCCCAAAGCATGATGCATCCACCCCCATGCTTCACAGTAGGGATGGTATTCATCATTCTTCGTCCTCCAAACACGGTGAGTGGAATTAAGACCAAAAAGTTCTATTTTGGTCTCATGTGACCACAGAACTTTCTCCCATGACTCCTCTGGATCATCCAAATGGTCATGGGCAAACTTAAGACGGGCCTGGACGTGTGCTGATTTAACCAGGGGAACCTTCCGGCCCATGCATGATTTTAAACTATGACATCTTAGTGTATTACCCACAGTAACCATGGAAACAGTGGTGCCAGCTCTCTTCAGGTCATTGACCAGCTCCTCTCGTGTAGTTCTGGGCTGATTCTTCACCTTTCTTAGGATCATTGATACGCCACGAGGTGAGATCTTGCATGGAGCCCCAGTCCGAGGGAGATTGACAGTCATGTTTAGCTTCTTCCATTTTCTAATAATTGCTCCAACAGTTGACCTTTTTTCACCAAGCTGCTTGGCAATTGCCTCGTAGCCCTTTCCAGCCTTGTGGAGGTCTACAATTTTGTCTCTGGTGTCTTTGGACAGCTCTTTGGTCTTAGCCATGTTAGTAGTTGGAGTATTACTGATTGTGTGGGGTGGACAGGTGTCTTTATGCAGCTACTGACCTCAAACAGGTGCTTCTAATTTAGAATAATAAGTGGAGTGGAGGTGGATGCTATAGAGGAGGACTAACAGGTCTTTGAGGGCCAGAACTCTTGCTGATTGGCAGGTGTTCAAATACTTATTTGCAGCAGTAACACACAAATAAATTATTTAAAAATCATACATTGTGATTTCCGAATTTTTCTTTTAGATTATGTCTCTCACAGTGGACATGCACCTAAGATGAAAATTTCAGACCCCTCCATGATTTCTAAGTGGGAGAACTTGCAAAGTCGCAGTGTGTTCAAATACTTATTTTCCTCACTGTACATACATACATACACATGAATATACATTCAAATACATATCTATATATCTACATATAAAGCCTACATAAGCATCCCTGCATCTATTTGTGTGTGGTTGTGAGCATGCATAAGTGTATAAGGCTTCTCTAATAGAACATTTAATAGTAACCGTGAAGCAGCAGAGACCCGACCCCCAAGACCAGAGGCAGACAAAAAAAAAGGGGGACCAGAGCCCAAGACCCCAGGAGGGACCCCAACCGCGGAGCCCCCAGGGCCACCCACACAGGACGAACCACTCACCCACCCCCAGATCGGACCACAGGGGAGAACCGGAAGATCCCCACCAGCGACCACATGCAGTGACCCCCCCGGGGCCAACAGTGACAAACTCATAGGCCTCCGCCGGAACCCGCCGCACCGATGCAGTTCCAGGCCCGGGCACCGAGGCCCGGGCACCGAGGATGCACACCACCCAGGCCAAGGCCTGACAGGGCCAGAGGACCTGAGCCCCACCAGGCAGACACCAGGCTGAGCCGACACACGCTCAAGCGCCCAGCCCCGACACCAAGGGCCCCAAGCGCGCCGGCAGGCAAGGGACACCCCACCAGGGGGCCGCACGATAGGGGCGCGATGCCAAGCACCCCCAGTTGTATCTAAGAGGGGGCAGTCCGAGTCTCGGCCTAACAAATACCCATTCATACACAGACACAATCACACAGTCCCAGCCTCATTCTCACACTCACTCACTCACTCACTCACTCACTCACTCACTCAAAGACATACAGTAACGATACATTTCATTCTTATTCCCGATACGCACTCTATACCCCCCAGGTCCAAGACATGTACCCGCCCTCTACAGGGGGCAGCCCATGCCCAAACCCAGGAGGTAGACCCATTCATTCTCGAGCGAAGAGAAGCCAATATCCCAGACCCGGCCCAGGCCACGCCCAGCCGACAGGACACCCTCTGGTACGAAGAGGTCACGCCACCGACCACCCCCACACACCGCGAACAACTAAGCATGCGCCCCCAGCCGACCGCCCGGCAGCCACCCCGGCCACCGGGCCAACTATGGCACCCAAGAGCCAAGCTCAGGGGATTCAAACAACCCCAGGGAGAACACAGCGCCAGCACCGCCCACGGCAATCCCCCAGACCCCGAACCCCCACATAGTCCTGGTCAACACCCGATGGCCTGCCCTTCTCCCGGACCCCACCCCCGGAATGGCAGTTAGGGAACCAGGGGGGTGAGAAAAAGAGAAAAAAAAGACCCCGGCACATACACCCCCGCCCCTAGATGTGCTGTTGATGTGTGTTGTTGTATAGTGCCATTAAAAAGGAAAGAAGAAGGAGCAAAGGCTGGCATGATGCCAGTTTCCCCTCCCCTCCAACTCTATCCAAACCCTAGTGTCTAAATGCAACCATTGTAAGTGAGGACAGGCACAGGGGGCGAGAGTAAAGTCATCCCACTGTAAGGGTCCCACTGCCTGCAGCCTGCCTTTCTGATGGCCGCTGATTACCAACACCTGGCGGCCATCAGCCTGATGAGCCTCTCCATCTACTTAAGGCTGCAGTCCGGTGTGATTCAACGCTGGAGCATATCACCTGTCATGGTATAGTACTGTTGAGCTAGAAATGTTTAGGTGAAAATAATTTGTTCACCTTTTGCTCTTTTTCCTGTTTCCTGGTTCCTTCGTGTTTTTGGATTCTCCTCGTGGCCTGACCTGGATCCCTCGGCCTGTCAGATATCCCTTGTCTTTTTGCCTCCAGTTGCCAGCCTTCCTCGTTTCCTTTTGGACCCTTGTTGGATTTCCCTCTGCTGCTCACTCCTTGGACTGAAGGACCAGCTCACCTCCTTCGGGTTTGGACTGTAAGGACAAGACGCTCTTTAAATCTAACCACTCTGGTCTCCCCGTTGGACAAACAATAACCTGTCGTCCCTCTTTCCAGGAGCCGCTGAGAAGCAGCGTGTGGACTTTAATAATATCACTGTAAATAATAAACACTGTTCTTTTGTACTTCCCCTGTGTCTGCCTCATTGTGGGTCTCATAACATCTGGGTTCCCCACGCAATCGTAACAGAAATGCTCCAGCCACAAAAGACCCAGAATGAGACCAAGAGCGAGTAGACACCCACCGGTTCCGCAGAGGAGCGGATCGACGGGTTGAACAAAGTTCTTCATCAGGTGCTGACTCACCAGACAACGGTCCAGTACAACCTTCAGGAGCTCGGAGGTATGATTTATTCCATTAAACGTCAGCTGCAAGCTTCTGCCTCCTCAGCTCCAGTCGTTCCGCCAGCCCCCGTGGCTCTTGGTCCCACTCCTCCTGTTCAACAAATATTTGTTAAACCATCTGAGTTTTTCACCGGAGACCCTGACCAATGTGGCGGCTTCTTGCTCCAGTGCCGACTCGCCTTCGAGGGGGCTCCCACCCAGTTCTCGTCGGACACGGCCAAAATCACCTTCTTCGTAAGCCAACTCAAAGGTAACGCTCTTTGGTGGGCTCACTCGTTCCTCTTGGGTCATGATAACCCCCCTGCTTCCTATGAACTTTTCCTTCGAGAGTTTCGCAGGATTTTTGACCGTCCCCTGCAGACATCAAATGCCGCCAAGCGGTTGTTGAATTTACGACAGGGCTGTCGTAATGCCTCGGAGTTCGCTCTGGAGTTTCGGATCCTTGCTACCCAAACAGGATGGGACGAGCCCACCCTCCAAGGTATTTTCCTTCTGATTTTCTCAAAGACCAGCTGGCCACGCGAGATGAACCCGAGACTTTCGACAAACTGATAGACCTTGCCATCTCAATCGATGACAGTTTCTGGGAGAGAAGGAGAGAGGCAAACTACAATTCCCATCGACCCTTGACTTCCGGGTTTCCGACTCCTCCAGGTGAGCCCAAGTCTGCACCTCACCACTACGTATCCCATAATCCTCCCACTTCCGGGTTTACGACCCTTCGCCATGAGTCCGCTTCACCAAAACAATCCCCTGTGAACTACAACTCCCAGTCTTCCATGCTTCCTGGTCACAGCTAATCATCTTCTTTTCCCTCACGGGATCTCTCCCCCGAGCCTATGCAGGTGGGGCGCGCACGGCTGACTCCTGCAGAGAGACAGCGGCGTGTATCTGCCCGTCTCTGCATTTATTGTGGTAATCCCGGTCATTTTCTGCCCCACTGTCCGTTTCGGGGAAACGAGAACTTCCACCAGTAAAGCGGGAGTTACTGGTGGGAACGTCTGCGTTAACCTCCCCATTCAAACTATTACTTCCCATGGTCATTCAGACACATAATGGTCACTTTTCGTTTTCAGCTCTCATCGATTCAGGTGCTGAACAGAATTTGATCAGCGCTGACTTAGTTAAAGAATATTCATTACCTACTCGCGAGATCCCTTCGATTTCTGTCTCTGGCTTAACCGGAGACACTCTGCCCCGTATTAAATTAAAGACTACCGAGTTACATGTTATTATTTCAGGAAATCATCATGAGATGACTGATTTCTTTATATTTAATTCTCGTACCCCCCCAAGTAATTTTAGGTTTCCCCTGGCTTCGAAATCACAACCCAGTAATTATCTGGGAGCGCGGCTGCGTTGATAAATGGAGCGACAAGTGTCTCAGCAACTGTCTTCGCTCCGCCATTAAAGAGTTCCCTCGGAACGCGCCTCCTCTAGAGGAGAGCGACCTCACCTCGGTTCCTGCTGAATATCGCGACCTGGCGGCTGTTTTCAGCAAGCAGCGCGCTTTGTCTCTTCCTCCTCACCGTCCCTATGACTGCTCGATTGACTTGTTACCTGGCGCCCCCTTGCCGTCAAGTAGACTTTACAACCTTTCTGGTCCTGAAAGAGAATCTATGTCCAATTATATTAATGAGTCTCTTGCCTCTGCCATTATTAGACCTTCGACCTCCCCTGTGGGAGCTGGCTTTTTCTTCGTTTCCAAAAAAGATAAATCACTCCGGCCATGTATTGACTCGCGGTTTGAACAATATAACTATTAAAAATAAATATCCTCTTCCTCTCATTGATTCTTTACAAGAACAATTACAGTCGGCCTCTTGTTTTTCCAAACTCTATTTGCGAAACGCGTACCACCTCGTCCGTATTAAAGAGGGCGACGAGTGGAAGACAGCTTTTCGCACCCCCTTGGGCCATTTCGAGTACTTAGTTATGCCTTTTGGGTTGCCCAATGCCCCCGCTGTTTTTCAGGCGCTCGTTAATGATGTTTTGCGCGATTTCATTGGTAATTTTGTGTTTGTATACCTTGATGACATCCTTATTTATTCCCGCGACCCCACTCAACACACGGCCCACGTTCGCACGGTCCTCCAGCGGCTGCTGGAGAACCAGTTATTTGTCAAAGCAGAGAAGTGTGAGTTTAACACCTCCACTGTCTCGTTTCTTGGTTTCATTTTTGAGGGAGGTCGTTGCCGAACCGATCCCGAGAAGACCAGGGCGGTTGTCGACTGGCCGACCCCCGAGTCCAGGAAGCAGTTACAACGCTTCCTGGGCTTTACAAATTTCTATCGGCGATTTATTAAAAATTACAGCCGTGTCGCCGCCCCCCTGTCTCAGCTCACCTCTACTGCCCGTGCCTTTCATTGGACCCCAGAGGCCGAGACCACCTTTACGAGACTCAAGTCTCTCTTTTCCTCCGCGCCCATCCTTTGCCATCCAGACCCTATGCACCAGTTCATCTTGCAGGTGGACGCCTCCGACACTGGGGTAGGAGCGGTCCTTTCCCAGCGATCTCCTCAGGACAATAAGGTCCATCCCTGCGCCTTCTTCTCTCTGCGTCTCTCCCAAGCAGAACGCAACTACGACGTGGGCAACCGCGAGCTGCTGGCAGTCAAGCTCGCATTAGAGGAAATGGCGGCACTGGTTAGAAGGCACTGAGACCCCTTTTTTGATTTGGACAGACCATAAGAATTTAATTTATCTGAGGAACGCCAAGGGTCTGACCCCCCGTCAGGCCCGTTGGTCGCTTTTCTTTAATCGTTTTAATTTTGTTCTGACTTTTCGCCCGGGCTCCAAGAACATTAAGCCTGATGCCCTGTCCAGGCAGTTTGCTCCTCCTGATTCGCCCGAGGTCTCTAATCCTATTATTCCGTCCTCATGTATTGTTGGCTCCCTCTCTTGGCCCATCACCGCCACCGTTCAACAGGCCCTCCTCGCCGAATCCGATCCTGGTGGTGGTCCTCCCGGTACCCTCTTTGTTCCCTCCAGCGTGCGGTCTGAGGTGCTCCAGTGGCTTCACACCAACAAGTTCTCTTGCCACCCTGGAGTGAACTGCATGCTCGCCCTCACGAGGACTCATTTCTGGTGGCCATCCATGACCAATGACATTAAAGACTTCGTTTCGGCCTGTCCTGTCTGTGCCAGAAACAAGTCCGGTACCCAACCTCCGGCTGGCCCCTTGCTTCTCCTCCCAACCCCTAGTCGCCCCTGGTCCCACATCTCCATCGATTTTGTAACCGGCCTTCCCCCGTCTGATGGCAACACCACCATCCTCACCATTGTTGACCGTTTTTCGAAGGCTGCTCATTTTGTTCCCCTCCCTAAGCTCCCCTCTGCCCTGGAAACTGCCCACCTCCTCACCCTCCATGTTTTTAGACTCCATGGTATCCCGTCAGACATCGTCTCTGACCGAGGCCCGCAGTTTGTCTCCCAGGTGTGGCACTCCTTTTGCAAGTCGCTCGGGGCGTCCGTTAGCCTTACCTCCGGCTACCATCCTCAGGCTAACGGACAAGCTGAACGCTGCAATCAGGAGTTGGAGTCCACCCTGCATTGCCTGGTCGAGTCCAACCCCTCATCGTGGAGTCAAAATCTGGTTTGGGTGGAATACGCCCACAACTCCCATCGTTCCTCTGCTACCGGTATGTCCCCCTTCGAGGCCTCCCTTGGGTACCATCCTCCTCTTTTCCCCAGTTGTGAGTCCGACTGCACGGTTCCGTCTGTGCAGCACCGCTTCCGGCGGTGTCGTCGCATCTGGCGCCAGGCCAAGGCGGCCCTCCTTAGGACCGCGGCCCAGGCTAAACTGTTCGCGGACCGTCATCGTTCGGCAACACCCGCCTACCAGGTCGGCCAGCAGGTTTGGTTGTCCACCAGGGACATCAAACTGTGGGACATCCCCCGAAAGCTTACCCCCCGCTTCATTGGCCCCTTCCCCATCACCCGCATTATCAACCCCTCTGCGGTCCATCTCCAACTCCCCAGGGCCATGAGGATTCACCCGACCTTCCACGTCTCCCAGGTCAAGCCCGTCTCCCTCAGTCCCTTGTGTCCCCCGTCTGACCTCCCTCCGCCGCCCCGCCTGATCGACAACCACCCTGCGTTCACAGTCCGTTCCATCTTGGACGTGCGACGCAGGGGTAGGGGTTTCCAATACCTGGTCGATTGGGAGGGGTACGGTCCTGAGGAGAGGTCATGGATCCCCAGATCCTTCATCCTCGATCCCAGTCTCATCTCCAGGTTCTTCGCAGACCACCCCGAGAAGCGCCTCAGGTCGCCAGGTGACGATTCTTGGGGGGGGGGGGGGGGGGTACTGTAAGGGTCCCACTGCCTGCAGCCTGCCTTGCTGATGGCCGCTGATTACCAACACCTGGCGGCCATCAGCCTGACGAGCCTCTCCATCTACTTAAGGCTGCAGTCCGGTGTGATTCAACGCTGGAGCATATCACCTCTCATGGTATAGTACTATTGAGCTAGAAATGTTTAGGTGAAAAGCATTTGTTCACCTTTTGCTTTTTTTCCAGTTTCCTGGTTCCTTCGTGTTTTTGGATTCTCCTCGTGGCCTGACCTGGATCCCTCGGTCTGTCAGGTATCTCTCGTGTCTCTTTGCCTCCAGTTGCCAGCCTTCCTCGTTTCCTTTTGGACCCCTGTTGGATTTCCCTCTGCTGCTCACTCCTTGGACTGAAGGACCAGCTCACCTCCTTCGGGTTTGGACTGTAAGGACAAGACGCTCTTTAAATCTAACCACTCTGGTCTCCCCGTTGGACAAACAATAACCTGTCGTCCCTCTTTCCAGGAACCGCTGAGAAGCAGCGTGTGGACTTTAATAATATCACTGTAAATAAT